>NW_027263835.1:0-193660 GCF_044049435.1 Aspergillus pseudodeflectus | reverse complement strand
AAAAAAAAAAAAAATTACAAAGGGGGTTGAGCAATGAGGCGATCCTACTCCGTATATCTGATAGGTATCTCATTCTTCCTATGCTGCTAGGGTACTTAGTGATTCGAACCGTTTGGAGAACCTTCTGGTTATTGGCTCTTCCCCATGGTCGGTTACACGTCCAAAAGGATGCTCAGCAGCTACCTCAAAGCTCTTCTGAAGGTTGACATATAGAAGCGCTGGCCAACAAAGTCCCATAACAAAAGTATTTTCCCCTTTTCAATTGAATAAAGCACATCAATATAAAAAGCTTGGAAAATCCCCAGGATATGATGGGGAAACCCTCCATGTACAACCTAACCGCAGGAACCGCCCTGTCCTCGAATCTATATGTATTTCTCGCACTAGAGTAAATCAATAGACCCATATTCACGCCACCAGCCACATTCTGAAGCAAGCGGGGAGTCGTACAGCATATACGGAGCAAGCCATCGCCATCTGGCACCCATGATCGGGCCCTCGGGAGGTATACTCCATAGTGCTTCAACCGGGATGGTAGAGCGGCCGTTATCAGTGACATCTCCATAGTAGCCGCTGTGCGAATGAGAGAGTTTCCATGACAAATGGATACGCCTGATGCCAAGGGATCGCCGAAGCCTATCGCGTGCGGTTGCGATCTTATTTGAACTTCTCGCTTCTTCTACTCTTGGCCGCTCTGGTACCGATGATTCGCATGATCAAGAAAGAATAAAGTACGTGTGATCAGATCGCTTCCCCGCAGTGTGGACGAGCTGGGCTGCAGGTACATGCGTGACCCGTCACTGATAGTAGAGATAAACCCAGCGTGGGGGATTCTGGCTCGGTCTGACGAGTTCGAGACTTGCACCGACCTTCGGCCTTTGTGCTGAGCTAAGTATGCTAAGGCATGTCTGGCGGTTTGGGACTCGGCTGGGACTCGGACGGGGGGGTGTAACCAGACTGATGGGACTGGGATTGCATCCACCTGGAGTACTAGAGCCTGAAGTGCAGAATCATCCCCACATGAATATTCTTGAAGAATATGCCGTCGGAGTAGACATCACCGATGCATTTCCGCTGTTGTTCTTCATCGTCTCTCCCTCCAGTATCGGAGGTGATGGGGGACTTGGTCCGTTCGCAAGTAGCGTCTTCGGAGATATCAGACACGTTTCGAGGCTCACGCCAAGACACGCGACAGAGTTTGGAGAACCCTGTTCCCTGCTGAAGTTGGACAAGAGACGAACGAAACTTGGCCCTGCGTGCCTGAACTCGGGGAACAGTGTTCCTAAGCTCCCACCTGGGGCACTTTCCTCGTCTGCCCGACCGGCCGGGCGGGAATCGGGAAAATCAGGATGCTTCTCCAGTGGCGGAGGCTCTTATTGGGCAGGAAATGCTCTTATCTCTGGCAAAAAGTCGAACTAGTCCGAAAGGAAGGCGCCCCACATGGTGGCGCCTTCCTTATCAGCTGTTGTCGTTACTTGAGAAAATGGCTGATAGCAGACTCTCCTTACAGGCAGTCTTGTCAGTCTTGGTGTCTCTTTTTGGGAGCTCGCCAGGATCGCAGTCTGACGGCTCATCGACAAAATGTTATCAAAGCAAGGTTATCATCGGGGCGAGTTTGATCAACGAGATAGACTGTGGACGACGGCGGAGAAACCGCTTGGGACAGGAACTCCCGCCGCCTACATAAAGTAGACAGGGGCCTCGCAAAGCAGCAACAATAGACGAGCGGTTTCGGCCTCCCTCGGGCGGTCTTGGCTCGACCCAAGCTTGGCTCTGCCCAAGAGTCTTGTCCGTGATCCATCGACTTACATCTGGATATCATCAGATCGGGGAAGCCAATGGATCGTGGAATGATGCCTTCCACGGCTGCTTCACCGGCGCACATACCTCAAAGCCTCCTGGCTGGGTTGATGACGCTGCCTTGAAGTCTACTGATGCTAAGGAGGGCGAACTATCTGGTCTAATGGACTACTATGAGAACCGATCAACCGAAAAAATGGAGCCGATCTGGAGAGAAACAAATGGGCGTGAGGAGGAGCATCCCCAGTTATTTTGCCACTGATTAAAGAATTGAAGTCACTTTGCCACGAGAATCGGCATTGATTCAAGTTGTTGGTAAGTGCGAGACGAAAGGACCCTCGAGAAGGGCATCCTGCTGTTATACATATGAAGGGCGCACCGTATTTTGGTTTGGCGGAAGTTTCTTTTATCCCATTCAATTTGAATTGCGATTATCGATTATTGATTTTTATCAATTTGCGCGCCTCGCTCGGGTCTGCCTCGATCCTCCTTGCGCTGCTCACTCTGATCGGCTTTGCTTTTTCTGCAGACGCCAAATCGGAAGGCTGCACCAGCTCACTGCGATACAGACGTCGAAGCCTGAGGCGACCCTGGTGAATAATTTCGATTATTTCTCCCGACAGCTTGGCCAACTCGAGGGCAACTCTGGATCGGGCCCACTCGCCGTGTCCGTCGATCTTCCAGATTTTCGCAGACAATTCAATTAGTTATTCGATTGCTCACTATCTTCTGTATCTTTATCCACCCGCTTACTCTTCCAGAACCATTCTTGGCTCTTCTTTTATATACTGTCCTCCGCCCCGTGGCTGCTTCTTCTCCACACTCGGAAGACGTCCTCGACTTCCTCTTTGATTTCACCTTTATTGCAAAGGGAACTGCCCACGCTGAGCGACGGGCCTGAGGACGCTTCCACTTCTCTACACCACCACCTCGACTCAATCCGCAACCATGGCCACCGAAGGCGCGGCCCCCTACGCTCCCGAGTATGCCTCGTACAATTGGACAGGTGCTCCGTCGGACTACTCAACCTTGACTACCAATGGCCTGGGTGGTGATTCCAGTATGTGACCACCACCATTGAGTTTCCATCGCTGCGCCCGCCCTAACTCACTCTTTTCTAGGGACGGAGAACTTGAACAAATGGTACCAGTCCGGTGACCAAGCCTACATCATCGTCGCCTCCGCTATGGTCATGCTTATGATACCCGGTCTCGGTTTCCTCTACTCCGGTCTCGCTCGCCGCAAGTCTGCCCTTAGCATGATCTGGGCTTGCATGGGTTCCATGTGTGTCGTGACTTTCCAATGGTATTTCTGGGGATACTCGTTGGCTTTCTCTCCGTCTGCCACCAATGGGTTCATTGGAAACTTGCGCAACTTTGGTTTGATGAAGGTTCTGGCGGATCCTAGCCCTGGATCCCCGCTGGTTCCCAACCTGCTGTATGCCTTCTACCAGGTATGTGTACACAAATGGCCTCTTTGTTGTAAATCTCGGCTGACTGGTGTAGATGCAATTCTGCGGAGTCACAGCTGCTATTATCATGGGAGCCGTCGCCGAGCGTGGCCGCCTGCTCCCCGCCATGGTCTTCACCTTCGTCTGGGCTACGATCGTCTACTGCCCTATCGCCTGCTGGGTTTGGAACGTGAACGGATGGGCTTTCAACTACGGTGTCTTGGATTATGCTGGTGGTGGTCCCGTCGAAATCTGCTCCGGTCTCTCAGCTCTCGCCTACTCGATGGTCCTCGGTCGTCGCCAGGAGCGCATGATGCTCAACTTCCGCCCTCACAACGTCTCGCTCATTCTGCTCGGAACCGTCTTCCTCTGGTTCGGATGGCTTGGATTCAACGGTGGATCGTCTTTCGGTGCCAACATGCGCGCTACCATGGCCTGCTGGAACACCAACCTGACTGCTGCCTTTGCCGCTATTAGCTGGGTGATTCTCGACTGGCGCTTGGCTCGCAAGTGGTCTATGGTCGGATGGTGCTCTGGAACCATCTCTGGTCTCGTTGCTGCCACTCCTGCTTCCGGTTTCCTTCCTCCTTGGGCTAGTGTTGTTCTCGGTATCGTGACTGGCATCGTGTGCAACTATGCTACAAAGGGTGAGTTTCTTCGACCATTCAGGAGCGAGGATACCGTTGCTAACCTTGTTTAGTGAAATACTGGATCCGTATCGATGATTCTATGGATGTGTTCGCAGAGCACGGTGTCGCTGGTATTGTCGGTCTCATCTTCAACGCCTTCTTTGCCGACGACGCCATTGTCGGCCTCGACGGAGTCAACACCGGCTCCGAAATGGGTGGATGGCTTATCGGCAACTGGAAGCAGCTGTACATCCAGATTGCTTTCATCGTTGCCGCCTCCGCCTACTGCTTCGTCGTCTCCGCCATCATCGCCTACGCCATCAACGCCATCCCCGGCTTGAAGCTCCGCGCCTCTGAGGAAGCCGAACTCCTCGGTATGGACGATGACCAGCTCGGCGAATTCGCCTACGACTACGTCGAGGTCCGCCGCGACTACCTCGCCTGGACTCCTCAGAAGCACGACCAGCACGCCGACGGCCACGAGGTTCCCGCCGCCGCGCGCTACGGTATCGGCGAGCACAGTGACATGATGTTGGACGGCCAAGCCCCGCCCGGTGGATCCAACAGCCGTGGGAGCGAAGTCTCGGGCATCCAGGAGGTCGCCGTCAAGGAGGAAGCCCGACGGCCGATTCCGACCGAGTCTGAGAAGATCGCTCCGGCGCCTTAGTCTCGTTTTTGTTCCGATTTTTTAGCCTTTTTCTTTTCTTTGCTGCCCGAGATATCCACTTCTGTTTTTTTCTCTCTTCCCCTGGCTGAGCCATTTTCTTGCGACTATACGGATTGTATTTTGCCGTGCATGGGTACATCTTATCTACCTAATTTGCCTAGACCGAGTTTCAGCAGGCGTTGCCTTTTTCACCTTTAGCCCCCTGGTATCGGTTTCAACTTTGGGTTCACAGCTTCGTTCGGAAGCTCGAACTCTGAACTTCCTGGATCATATTATTTTGACTCGTCATAAATTGTATATACTAATAACAGGAAGAGCTTGCACTCTCTGCCACTGTTTTTGTTTGAGCTTGAAAATTCTAGTACGCTATAGACTTGGTGCGTGATTGATGATCTACGATGATGGACCAATAGAAATTTTGCAGTTTTTAAGTTTGTGCAGTTTTGAGTTTGACTTTGTAGACTGTTGAGCTATGCAGAGTTTATGCTTTGACTGACAGTGGAGAGGCCAAGCTTATCGACCCTCTCGAAATCCCGACAACCAAACCATGAATGTTAAAACACAATGTAGAACATGTATATAATGCAATGAACAAAGAGAAGCAGAAGAGATAGAAAACCTCGAGAAGAACAAACTATCTACCTAGCTACCTCCTCCCCACAATCCCCCTAACCCTCCGCCTCTCCTCCGCACTCAACTTATCCAACACCTCCGCACTCTCCCCACCTCTCACAACATCCTCCCACTCCTCCTCATCCATCCCCATAACAAGCACAATCTGCAAGCACCTCGCAAAGACTTCACGATGGCGATATCGCCCAACAACACCCGCCGACCCGGACGATCCGGAGCCCGAACCGGGCGCGGGGATGTCGACGGCCGCGCTGGCGATTCCGGAGATGTCGCGCTCGAGGCGCGTAGCCCCGAGCGGGTTCACGCGGCCTTGGTAGGCCCACAGGCGCTTTTCGAGGAGGCGCGCGAGGTACGAGAGGGTTGTTGTTAGGAGGCGGTCGAAGGAGGTTGGGGTGAGGAGGCGGGAGAAGGGCGCCAGTAGGTCTGTCCAGGATCTGTGGAAGCGCGGGCGGACGAGTTCTTGTGGGGGGTCGGAGTGGTCGTGTGCGGTTGGGTGGGAGGTGTGTTGGTCATTTTCTGAGTCGTAGTCGTAGTCCGAGGAGTAGGTTGTTAGTGGAGCGGAGTCGGAGGAGGGCTGGTATTCAATGTCGCGGAAGGCGTCAGAGAGAATGGGGCGGAGGCGGGGTTTGATGAGGTTGTTGAAGATGACTTGGGTGCCGTCTGTGAGGAGGTCGGTGACCTTGGCCTCGAAGGTGGTGGAGAGGGAGGTTAGGGTTTGGGAGACGAGGGCTGCGTCTGCGGGGGCGGGGAAGAGGCTGTGGAGTTGATCGGTTTGTTCGGGTTGGCCGTCGGCATTTGTGACGGTTTTCTTTGTTTCCGTGATGTTCCCGATGATGCGCCGGATGTAGTCGACTGCGACGTCGAGGTTGTTGATGAGGACTAGGAAGGAAATGACAATGTGCTCTTGAGGTGGAGCGCCCTGGTGCGTTGCGCGCGGGTAGCACTCGTCGCGCATCTTGCGCTGCGTCATGCCGATGAAGTCGGACCCGAGGACTCGAGATAGGGTTGGAACGACGCTAGTGACGACAGCGATTTGGGACGTCGCAAGAGATTGTTGCAGAACCTTGTTGACAATGTACATGATGTCGTCAACGGCGGATGTGATGTGCGGCGGATCTGCCTTTAGTGGCCGCTGTAGATTGAGGGTCAGGCCGGACGGCTGCTCATCGAGCTGGAACGCCTTTTCAACGGATCGTCTGAAGAAAAAGGTCGTCATGGCATTGAATGGGGATATGAGCCGGTCCCCGATCTTCCTAGAGAGCGTCGACTCTTCCAGGAACTGGGGAAGCTTGAAAATTTCCTCTTCGCCGGCCTGGTCCTGTTAGTTTAATATTCCGAGAGTGCTTAGAGAAGACTTACATTGCATGTTTCGGCCAAGAACCGGCAGTAGAGCGACCACCGTCCAAGCATGATGGTCATTTCATTCAGCAGCCCATCAATTTCCTTCATGTCCACTCCCTCGTCCTCCAATGCGTCCCGCGTGGCAGGAGAGTTTGAGCGTGGTGTAGTAGTCCGCTGTGGGGGAAGGAAGCTCTGCACCAGGAAAGTAAACGCATAGGATTTGATATCCATGAGCTTGCGGTCGATATGCCGTTCATCGCTCCACGTGTCGAGGACAATGCCGCCCTGGACATCCGCCTCTAGCTGCAAGCGCTCGATCACCCGGTTCATCTTCCTAGGACCATAATGGCGCTCGACCAGTCCTCCGTGGCCATCGACAATTTGCGCGATGTGTTCGAACAGCTTGGTGAGCGTGTTCGCGTAGAAGAAACCGTCCTTTTGCGCCGCAGTTGCCGTGTTCAGATTTGATCGCGCCTTTGCCGCTACACCCTGGCAAACATACCGCCCATATACATCTAACCCTACCTCGGACCGCCCGATCAGCGGAAACAGCTTGAAGAACCGCGTAATCTTCGCCCCATTGCTCTCCTTGACAGCCTTTTCAAACTCTCGCAAAAACAGCCCACACAACGACTCGGCCGCGTTGTCCAGGGTCACGCTGGGCGGGTCTGGAACCTCGGCCGTGGGCACCATCTCCGCCGCAAAAGCACCCTGCACCACATCGGCGGGGACCTCGGACGCCCGCTTCAGATAACTTGCTGCCTTTTCCCAATCCTGCGGGGCGCCCATTGACCCCGCAACGCCGAGAACACACGCTTTCAACTCTGACACCTGTTCCACCATCTGCAAAGTCGCCTTGACCCGCGCTTGTTCCAGGTCTAGCCGTCGCACGGCGCTCGAGATGCGGTCTGCGGTTGCGGCGGCGTCGGAGAGCATGCCATTGCTGATTGCTCGTGTGGTGCTAGTCTGAGAGCCGAGATGGGCACGGAGAAGATCCAGTCGGCCGAGCTCACGAGAAAAGTCCTTTTGTGAGGCGACAAGGGCATCGAGACGGGCAGTGACAGTCGCTTCCTGCTGGTGCAGGTGGATCAGGGTGGCCCTGATCTCGGCGACGGAGCTGGCATTGTAGATGTTGGAGGGAGGAGAGGGCGGCTCATCTGTGGCGGGCAAAGGGGTTACCGAGTGTCCATTAAAGACACCGGGACTGGAATTGGACATTCTCCCAGCAGCCAGCAATTGAGCCTTGTGTTGAACCTATGCGGAGACTCGGAAGTGGATTGTTTGTGATCGGGCAATGTGGCAGAAGCAAGGCGGTGACACCGTGTACCTTTGAAGCTCGAGAAACGAGTCAACGATGCATGGATGCTTCATCCTTGTTTCACAATGTAGTTACTCCATTGTTGAAAAGGTGGACTTCTCATTAAGCTTGAGACTATGGATACAATTATTAGTCCGCTCTCGAATCGAAACAACATGATGCCGACTTGACTCTTAACAGGACTCGCGCTGGGTGCCTCAGGCAGGGTCGTGATTGGGCAAAATCTAACGTCATACAGACACGATATCGACGCGCTCTCTGCCTCTTTTTTGACCAATCCATACTCGAGAAGACACTGACTCTGTCGACACCACTAACGGTACTAGAATATCTGTATTTCTTTTTGGTAATCGCCACAATTGGGCGCCGCCGCAGAGCCCGACACCAGCACCCCAAGCGCAAAGGCCGACCTCGCAAGATGGGCAACGAATCGTCTACACTGGTGGACGAAAACACACATCCGTCGGTCCTAGAAGCGCGAACAGTCGATGCGGTCGCGAAATATATTAAAGAGAAACATGTGCGCCGGATCGTGGTGATGGTACGTGACATTCACTACCCCTCCCCCGCTTTACCTTCAGAAACCTAATCACCGGTGATAAATGCAGGTCGGAGCGGGCATAAGTACTTCGGCCGGAATACCAGACTTCAGATCCCCGAATACGGGCATCTACTCGAACCTCGTGCACCTCGATCTCCCAGATCCTGAGGCCGTCTTCGACATTAGCTTCTTCCGCCAAAACCCCAAGCCATTTTACGCGCTGGCACGCGAGCTCGCCCCGGGGCAGTACAGACCTACTATTGCGCATACGTTTGTGAAACTTCTCTATGATAAGGGTCTGCTCTTGAAGCACTTTACGCAAAATATCGACTGCCTGGAGCGTCTGGCTGGTGTCCCCGGCGAACTGATCGTCGAAGCCCACGGCAGTTTCGCCACTCAGCGCTGCATCGACTGCAAGTCAGAGTACCCGGAGAAACTCATGAAGGATGCCATTGCAAAGGGCGAGGTACCGTATTGCTCCGTGTGCCGCGGGCTGGTGAAGCCGGATATCGTCTTCTTCGGCGAGGCGCTTCCGGAATCGTTCTTTGATAACCGCACGCTTCCCGAGGAAGCGGATCTCTGCATTGTCATGGGGACAAGTCTCTCCGTCCAACCATTCGCCAGTCTCCCGTCATTCTGCAAAGACGGCACGCCGCGCGTGCTCATCAACCGCGAACGAGTGGGCGGCATGGGCTCCCGACCAGACGACGTCCTCATCCTGGGCGACTGCGACGACGGGGTACGGAAACTCGCCCGCGCACTCGGATGGGAAGAAGAGCTAGAACGGCTATGGGAGGAAGTCAACCCGAACAAGAAATCTAGAGAGGAGGAACTCGCGCCGCCAGCGACGCGCGAAGAGCGTTTAGAGAAGGAAATCAGGCAATTAACTGCGGAAGTCGACAAAACATTAGAAATCTCCGACGCCTACCAGAAACGCGTTTGGCAGCATCTCGACGGTTCATCTTCGTCACCGGAGCGCACCAGGGTCTCGGGGCTAGCGCATGTCTTTCCGCATCTGGCGAGAAATTAGATCGGGCTAGGATTTGAGATATTGTGTGCTCAATTGATTTAATACGACCTGAGAGAATAAATAGCATACATATAATGAGGCACGTGTGTAGGTAGACCAGAACGAAGACTAAACAACATTTCAATTTCAGTTTCAATTTCAGTTTCAATTTCAGTTTCAATTTCAGTTTCAATTTCAGTTTCAATTTCAGTTTCAATTTCAGTTTCAATTTCAGTTTCAACTTGAATTACCCCTGAGATAATAATCACGACACAGTATCCTCAAAAATAGAGCCAGTAGGCATTCCTTACTGGCCCTCACTGGCCGTCGCAGGATCCAACGCATTGAACGCCTCCAGAAACGCCTTCTCCAACACCATATCATCCTGCCGAATGCTCTGTACGCAGAGCGGCAGCGCAAGCGGCGCGACCTTCTCGACAAAGTCCTGTTGATGCGACACAGCAAGTCAGTCTACGGTGCGTCTTTGTAAAAAGAAGGTGGTAAGGTGGGAGGGGTAGAGAGAAACCCACGGCATTCTCATTATAAATCGCCGTGAACCCATCGACGAAGCCGTTTCGCGCTGTCGGGTCGAACTCGTCGGCGTCTTCGGCGAGATCGCTGTAAAGTTCTATACTTGTTGTTGTGAACTATGCCCCGTTATTCGTTAGCAAGAGGTATGGTTGGTTTCCATTCCTTCCACCCCCATATTAAAGGTAGGGTTGAGACGATGGTAGATAGTAATAATAGAGGTGAATAGGCGCCCTACCTCATGATACGCTAAACAGATGACAAACTGAGTCGCCCCCTCACATGCGATGGGAAGTGGCTGCTGGAGTGTCGTGGTGTTCTGGGCCGTCGTTGCGTTGAAGATATTCACAATGTCCTACAGAGTTGATCGACCGGATGAGCATTACTGGAGTGTACAAAGATAAACCCGAGAGCTAGGCTATACAAAGGGCCAGCAAGTAGCGCAAGTGAAGACATACAGCCGGCGTAATACTCGGTGCATCGTCACCAAGCCTATCGAGTAGGATATAGGCCTGTCTGAGGCCGAGATCGAGCTGTAGGAGGCGGCAGAGGATGGCCGAATCGATTGCGGGGTATGCGGACGCGAGGGACGATAGAAGGGAGAGTGCTAGGGTTAGAAGAGAGGTGAATGTTGTGAAGGGGTGAAATTGAGGCATTGTTGGTGGTGTGGACTGGATTCAGATTTCAGGATAATTAGGGTAGATATGGTGGTATATGACGACAGTGGTGAGAAGTCACTCAAAAGGGAAGGAGGGGGAAGCTGTCGAAGGTTGTTCTCTATTTAAAAAAGTATCCCAGGGTTCGAATTTGGAGTGATGAACTGACTTTGAGAGGTCCGGTATTTTCCAACTGAAGAAGTATATCGCTGTAACTTTTACAAGTGGCCAACTCAGGGCTTTTGCGGCCACACCGAGATCGTCTAAATCCTGCAAATCGACTACATACATTCTTCATAGAAAACTAGATAGGAGTTGCATGTTATGGAGCTTAATCACCCTGATCCATGTACAGAACGCTCTGTTGGCATGTCCCTTGGCATAGCCCTAATTGCCATCGCAGCCGCCGCCCTAATAGAAGCTTTGGATGATCGCTAACGACAACTCACACAAATAACCCAGAAAACTCTTATTCAATTTATGGCAACATTATGCAAAAACACTCATCCATCATCTACTGTTGATTACTCGGATACAAGAACCCGTCCTGCGGGAAGAACTCCTCCTTGATCAACCTCGGGCTTGTAAACCTCCTCAATGAATCCGCGCTCCCAGCCTTGTCGTTAGTCCCGCTAGCCCTCGCACCTCCAAACGACTGCTGCCCAATAAGCGCCGCCGTCGTCTTGCAGTTGATGTAAAAGTTTCCAGCTGAGTACCGCAGCGCATCCTCCGCCTCGCGGATCGCAACTCTGTCAGAGGCAAAGACGGCGCCGGTGAGCGCAAAGCCACCGCCGCCCTGGTCGACCTTCTTCAGGGTCGCAGGCCACTCGGAGTCTGGGTAGACGTGTACTGCGAGGACGGGACCAAAGATTTCCTCGTTGAAGAGTGCGTGGTCGGGTGAGTCTACTTGGTAGACTGTTGGGTTGACGTAGAAGCCGACTGAGTCGTCGTATGTGCCTCCAACCAGGAGCTTCGCGGAGGGGTCTTTGTTCGTCTTGTCAATGACAGACTTGATCTTCTCGAATGAGGCGCGGTGGATTACCGGGCCCATGAAGGCTTCGAGGTCGCCGTCCGGGTTGCCAATTGTGATGTTGTTGACGCCGGCTTTGAGAGCGGAGAGGAACTCCTCCGCCCGGGATTCGGGGACGTAGACTCGGGATGTTGCAGAGCACTTTTGGCCTTGGTACTCGAATGCCCCGCGAATGGTGTGGTTTACTGCGCTGGGGACGTCGGCGGAGGGGTGGAGGAGGTGGAAGTTCTTTCCACTCGTTTCAGCGACGATGCGCGGGAACTCGCGGTATCTCTTGTTTGCGACACCCTCACCGATTTGGCCGTACAGAGAGCGAAAGACGTCAGAGGAGCCAATAAAGTTCAGCCCTGCGAACTCGCGGTGGGAGAAGACTACGGCGTTGATCACTTGTGGGTCGCCGGTGACGAACTGGATCACGTTCGGGGGAAGGCCAGCTTCGAGGAGGATCTTGTAGATGATGCTGCTGGCGTAGACGTTCGAAGGGGAGGGCTTCCAGAGGACGACGTTGCCGAGAAGAGCGGGACCAGAGATGAGGTTGCCGCCAATTGCGGTGAAGTTGAAGGGAGAAATGGCGTAGACAAAGCCCTCGAGAGGACGGTAGTCGAGACGGCTGCAAGTGGCCATCAGCTATTGTTCTGCTATATCTGTCAAAAAGAAGACTAACCTCCACATCCCATCACTTCCCCGAGTAGGCTGCTTCTCTAGGATCTCCGCGACAAAGTTGCAGTTCAGCCGGAAGAAATCAGCCAGCTCAGCAGCGGCATCAATTTCGCCCTGCCAGATATTCTTGCCCTGGCCGAGCATAGTGGCTGCAATAAGCTCGTGACGGTACTTGCCCGTCACCAACTCAGCGGCCTTGAGGAAGATCGCAGCCCGGTCAACAAAGGGTGTGTCTTGCCATGCCTGTTTGGCCTGTAGGGCTGCCTCGATTGCCTCGGAGGTCTGTTCTTTGGTCGCAAGAGGATAGTTGGTGAAGATGCTTCCGTGCTCCGCGGGTAGAGGCTGGTCCCAGGTTTGTGTGCTGGACTGGGCTTTGCCGTCATAGTAGATGTTGCTTTGCACGGGGAGTTGGGTGCGGAGCTTGCTTAGGGCTTGCTCGAGCTTGGCGCGTTCTTCAGAGCCGCGCTTGTACAGGGGCTGACTTTATCAGCAAATGTGCAGTAGTCTTGTATGGATGTACTCACGTTAGGCTCATTTCGAGGATCTGGGAGGCGGAAAGGTGCTGTAGCCTTGCCACGAGTCTGGAGCAATGGTCGGATGGAGAGCCGCGCAGAGCGCATGCTCATGAGTGTTGATGTAGACATGATTGATGTGAATGTAAATGCTTGTTGTTGAGTAGGACATGTCCATGTCATTCAGCCTTTATTAATGCCAGTTTGCGCACCGGGAGAACAGCCGATGTATACAGAGGGGTCGGTCCACGGGTGTAGATCGACGATAACAGCTGCGGGGGACGGGAGGGCTGCCGGTCTCCACTTTGCATCGCATCGCATCGCGATAACGACAGTGTCTCATATCTCATGGAGGGGTAAAGTCATTGATAGGGCATAGCAGTATGGCCATCTCATCTCAAACATAGACACAATGCAGCATGCCCTGACTGAGCATCAGAGCTCAAACGATGTCCTCCGTCGATTGACAGGCGATATATGCGCCGCGACAGCGTCGGCCACCTTGGTATCACCAGCAGTAACAACCATCGATAGGTAAGAGAGACAATGGCCATAAATTATGATGTAACAGCTAACGGCCCAGGGCAATTGTCGAGCAAGCGTCCCTGAACCAGTCCCTTCTTCGCGGCCTTCGAAACCATACACTCGCTGCCCTGAAGTACCCCGGGCGATTTGTCTTCAGCGCGCCATTCCGCATTATCTGGACGCTCTACACAGCAACATACACCGTTGCAAATGGGACAGATACAGTTGGCCATGCGCTAAAGGTCCCCGCGACGGGAATGATGACTTTTGTAACGACGACGTTAGTGAATGTCCCAACGGCAGTGTGGAAAGATGTCCGCTTCGCTCAGATCTATGGGACAAGCAAAGCCAAGGTTTGCGAGGCAGCCCAGAAGCCTCTTGCGCAAAGTCGGAACCTCATGCGAGGCTCAACGGCAATCTTCCTCCTACGCGACTGCGTGACGATATTCGGCTGCTTCACGCTGGCGCCACGACTGGCAGATGCAATACCAGAGTCGAATTCGCTGGCTTCTCATCCAAACGCCAGAACGATTGTCACACAGCTAACGGTACCAATGCTCACTCAGCTTGTTGCGACGCCGCTACATCTGCTTGGTCTTGATCTTTACATGCGACAGTATTCGATGCCGTTGGCGGACCGGCTGGTGCAGTCTCAACGGTATCTAGCGTCAACGACGATAGTGCGGTGCATACGTATTTTGCCTGCTTTTGGCTTTGGAGGCTTGGCAAACTTGGAGCTTAGGTCTTTTTTCCATAGGATGTTTGGTGTCTCGTGAGGTTACGCTCGTTAAGACTCCGGAACTTGTTGGTTAGTGGGCATATCTAGATTAGCATCTCGAATGAACCGCGATAGAGGTATCAATCAACCCATATCAGACGGTACCTAACCTTCCTACCTCATAGTATCCGTATCATTGCTCTCAGAAAGCCTGAGAAGGTGTTGCCGGTAGAGCTCCCGGTGTCAGTGGGGCCTTTGCAATCAACCTCCACTCGGCAGGCCTACCGGTGCTGACCCCGCACGCATGCACGGACAACTTGTACTATACGTTGGAGACAGAGTATATCATGACACAGTCCGCAAAAGAAGCCGACATGGGCTGATAACGAGGACTGCGGGGTATATATATGCTCGGAAAGCGCAACGAGGTAATCGGGAAAGCAACAATTCTCCAACCATGCCCGTACCCAAGTCCGATTCGATCATCATCGTTGGCGGGGGTGCCTTTGGCCTCTCAACAGCCTTCCATCTCTCGCAGAAGGGCTACACCAATATATCGGTCTATGAGAAGGATGACCATATCCCTCCCAGATTTTCGGCGGCCAATGATCTGAATAAGATTGTGCGCGCTGAATATGAGGACCCGTTGTACTCGGATTTGACGATTGTATGCTTGCCCTTTTCCCCGTCCTCATTATAGCGATAGTTGCTGATAGCGATCTGTCAGAAATCAATAGCAGCTTGGAAGTCCCCGCTGTTCGCGCCATACTTCCACCAGACAGGCTTTCTCCACTGCGTGTCTGGAGAAGCCCCTGAGAAAGCCGTCGGTACGCTCGACAGATTTCAAGCATCCGCCGAGGGCCACGAAACGATAAAACCCCATGTTGTGCCTATCAATGATACCAAAGACGTTCGAACAGCCTGCTGGCAGCTCGACGGGCCTCTCCCGGGTTGGCATGGCTACCTCAATCGCTTCGACGGGTATGCCCACTCTGGAAACGCGCTGGCGGCAGTATATCGCGCAACCCAAGCCGCCGGAGTTCGCTTTTACCTCGGCGAGCAAGGAGATGTCAAAGAGATTGTATATGTGAGCGCCCTGCGGGGTCGGAAATGCGCTGGAATCCGCACCAAGAACGGCCGCTTTCACCCATCGTCGCTTGTGATTGTTGCCGCCGGAGCGGGTGTCTCTAGGCTCCTTCCCGACATCGGTTCATCGGTGGTTGCCAAGTCGTGGTCCGTTGCTCATGTGCATCTCACCGATGACGAGACCGCTGCGCTCCGCGGAATTCCAGTCGTCTACGCCCGAGATCTGGGTTTCTTCTTTGAGCCCGACCCAAAGACAAGCCTGTTAAAGCTCTGCCCCATGGGTGGCGGGTATATCAACACCGATCCCAAGACAGGCGTCTCGCAAGCCCCTCAGACTCTTGAGGAGAGCGCATTCCTTCCCGAGGAAGACGAGAAGCAACTTCGGAAGCTCCTGGCGCAGACTCTGCCATCACTTGCAGACCGGCCGTTTGTGAAGAAGTCTCTCTGCTGGTTCGCTGATACGAGCGACTCGGACTTTATCGTAGACTATGTGCCCAACATGTCCGAGTCTCTTGTCGTTTTGTCCGGTGACTCGGGCCATGCTTTCAAGATGTTCCCCCTTTTGGGGTCGTTTGTTACAGATCTCCTTGAATCGCAGCAGAGCCAGCAGCCGCTCGCTCGCTGGAGGTGGAAACAGCCGCAGGCGGCTGATGGTGGCAAGGCGGATTGGGGTGGTGATGTGAGCTGGCGTCTTGGGGAGTCTAAGGAGTTGTCTGCGATCACGCCGGCGAAGGCGAGGCTTTAGTTCTCTTCGTAGGCTTGTTGATAATCCACCAAGTTAGCAAATTAATCAGTTCGACGTGAAGAAATAAGATATGTGCTTGAACCGCCACGCCTTGCCGAAATGGATCTAGATTCGCATTACCGCACAGAATGCGCAAGCATTGTGTTAGGTAACAGGACGATTTTGATACTCGGAATTGAATCTGGCCGGGTCATGATCTGCGCTGCTGGCACCGGGCAAGGTTACAGCGCGGTGTTGGCTTCACGGGCAGAGACCCATCCCTATCAGCGTGTACCAATGATTCTGCTGTCAGATGACCTGCAACTTCATGTGAGCATCCGGCAGGGCTTCCGGAAGATATCTGATAGCACATTCGGCGATGCTGCCGTTGGAGCAGTGCTTATCGAGTTATTCGTCTACTGTGGCAAAGCCTTCCGTGTGGTAGTGTATCGGGCAGAGCCCCGAGATTCGAGATAACCTCGACATGCGGGGAGTGGGTATAGGCGGGGTAAGGTGATATATACCGTGACTGCATTTGCTCTACCAACCGTCCTCAGAATGAGGTAGAGCACAATGTCTTCTTTATTGACTGGTATGAGCGAGCTGCTCGTCTCTGGACGACGTATACTCACTTCCGAGTCGAGCCACCGGCGCTTTGCCTCAACGTCAGCATCAACACTCAAAGCCAGTACGTCAAAGGCTCTCCCTATTGCCACACATGCCCCTTTATCTGCCCTCCCCACTCGTGTTCTCCTCAGATCTCTTCTGGTCTCTACCATTTCCTCAAAGCCTCTCCTGCTGCGGTCCTCACTTTGGGCTCTCTCCATCCTGTCGAAACCGAACCGAGGTTTCTTACTCAGCGTGGACCGAAACCCAGTCCTCCATGGTATCCTGAAGAAGACGTTCTATGAGCAGTTTTGCGCGGGCGAGAATGGGGCGGAGACAAAGGCCACAATCCAGGAGCTCAAAGAAATGGGGTTCTGTGGTGTGATTATGACATATGCAAAGGAAACTGTCTTTGACCACAGCACCAAGACTGCGCATGGGCTT
Source organism: Aspergillus pseudodeflectus (assembly GCF_044049435.1). Lineage (NCBI taxonomy): Eukaryota > Fungi > Ascomycota > Eurotiomycetes > Eurotiales > Aspergillaceae > Aspergillus > Aspergillus pseudodeflectus. Next base: position 176,783 of record NW_027263835.1, on the reverse strand, counting down.
GGAATTGCTGCTTCGGAAAGCCAAGAGGGGTACTACTGCACCAATATCGAGGCCTGGAGAAAAGGAACAATGGAGACGGTCGAACAGTTGGAGAGCGGTGATTACCTGGCTGTCAAGTGCGTTCTTGAGTATTGTCCTGTACGTTCGTCCGCTAACTTTGTTTCCAGGCTAACCGGGGCGGGTCCTTTGGTCACTGAAGCCTTTTCCAGTAACAAAATACCCCCTACACAGTTCCTCGAAGCATTGGAAGAAGTATCAAGCAGATGCAGAGAGCGTGGTGTGCGAATTCTCGTTGATGCCGAGTCCCAGCACTTCCAGTGGGGTATTCTCTGCGTGACACTGGATCTCATGCGCAAGTACAACCGCGATGGTTATGCCCTTGTCTACAACACATACCAAGCATACCTCAAGAGCACGCCCGAAACACTGGCAAAGCACCTCACCGCAGCCCATCAAGAGGGCTTTACACTCGGCCTCAAGCTTGTGCGCGGGGCATACATGGCCTCGGATGAGCGTTCTTTGATCCACGACACGAAGGAGGACACCGACAATGCCTATAACTCCTTTGCTCAGGGCGCACTGAAACAGACAATTGGTGACTTTGGCACCAAGACCACCTTTCCATCTGTCAATCTCTTCCTAGCCAGTCACAACAAGGAGAGCGTGATGAATGCCCACCACCTGCACCAACAGCGCACAGCCGCCGGGCTGCCCACGGTACCGGTGGGGTTCGCCCAGCTTCACGGGATGTCGGACGAAGTCAGTTTCTCGCTGCTAGCGCTCAAGGACAGCAGTGGGTTACCCGAGGTCTACAAGTGCTCGACCTGGGGTACCATGGGGGAATGCCTGGCGTATCTCTTGCGACGGGCCATTGAGAATCGAGATGCGGTTTTGCGGACAACGGATGAATACAATGCGCTGAAGGCGGAAGTCAGACGGAGACTCGGAGCAGTGTTTTCAGTCTCACGCAGATAACTTGACGGAATGAATAATTGATGACTTATGCACGATGCCAAGACCCGAGATCGCCGCGATCTTTCTGGTGGCAGCTCCTCTCTCTTGACGAACTTCCCCAAGCTTATTAAGGATTAGGGTCTCAATTACTCAGGGCGCTAGCACGAGGAGAGTATACATAGGGGACTCAACCTAGTAACAAGAAAGTAAGAAGTCGCTAAAGCTCAAGTCGTCCACTTCGGAGGATTGAGTGCGTGTGACCGGAAGAGTGTCCGCAGAGTCGACAGGCCAGAGAAGAATTGAGGAGCAGAAAAAGCAATATGCCAGACTAGTATCTTGGGGGAGGAATCCAAAAATCGAATACTGTAGATAGATGACCAAATGATAGTCCGGTGAGGTTGATATTGTGGGGTTGGCCTATTCCATCCAGACCCTCTGCTAAGAATAATGGCCTTCCCCCACTTGATCCTGTTCACCGTCATCTTCTTTGCAGTCCTATCGTCCTTTTCCTTCCTCCTCTCCCTCCCATTTTTTTTTACTCTTCCCTTTCTTCCTCATCCAATTATCCAATTCTTCCCTTCTTCATCTCTTATATCTATTATAATCAGCCAAAATGGTTGGACTTGGTCCCAAACGCCGGCCCTCTCGCAGGGGTACGTCACCGCCCCTCCTCTCCCTCCCAGCGCTGTCTCCGACTCAATTCCTAATCATGCCTTGCAGGGTCCATGACGGACTTGCCCCAGGACCTTCTGGAGCAGATCAAGCAGTTTGAAGAAGCTTTCACCGTCGACACCGCCAAACTCAAGCAGATTGTCGACCACTTTGTCAAGGAGCTCACCAAGGGTATGTAACGTAAAATCAATAAACTGGACATTTCTAACAAGATTTGCACCTTCCAGGCCTCACCGTCGAAGGTGGCAACATTGTAAGCTCCCACTTCCGCTACTGTTCCGCATACAATGTCTAACAGATAAGCCCATGAACGTCACCTGGGTACTGGGCTTCCCCGATGGCAACGAACAAGGAACCTTCCTCGCCCTCGACATGGGCGGTACCAACCTGCGTGTTTGTGAGATTACCTTGACCGAGGAGAAGGGAGGCTTCGACATCATCCAGTCCAAGTACCGAATGCCTGAGGAGCTCAAAACCGGCACCGCGGAAGAGTTGTGGGAATACATTGTCGACTGTGTGGAGCAGTTCATTCAGTACCACCACGAGAACGAGAACTTATCCAACCTGCCTCTGGGTTTCACCTTTTCATATCCCGCTACTCAGGACTACATCGATCACGGTGTCCTCCAGCGGTGGACCAAGGGCTTCGACATTGACGGAGTAGAGGGCAAGGATGTTGTTCCGCCTCTTCAGGAGGTTTTCAAGGAGAGAGTACGGCCGCCGCTCATCTCACTTTCTAGTAACTCATATACTAACCCGCCATAGGGCCTTCCCATCAAGATTGCCGCCTTGATCAATGACACTACCGGAACCATGATTGCCTCTTCGTACACCGACCCCGAAACGAAGATTGGCTGCATCTTCGGCACCGGTGTCAACGCCGCCTACATGGAGGACGCCGGCTCCGTGCCCAAGCTCGCCCACCACAATCTTCCTCCGGACATGCCCGTCGCCATCAACTGCGAGTACGGCGCCTTTGATAATGAACATATTGTCCTCCCCCTCACCAAGTACGACCACATCATCGACCGCGACTCACCCCGCCCCGGCCAGCAAGCGTTTGAAAAGATGACAGCAGGTCTCTACCTCGGCGAAATCTTCCGCCTCGCCCTCGTCGACCTCCTTGACAACCGACCCGGCCTCATCTTCCAAGACCAGGACACCACCAAGCTCCGCACCCCCTACCTCCTCGACTCCTCCTTCCCCGCCGCTATCGAGGAAGACCCATACGAGAACCTGCTCGAGACCGCCGAGCTCGTGCAGAAACAGCTCGGCATCTCCGCCACCCGCGCCGAGCTTGAAATGATGCGCCGCCTGGCCGAGCTCATCGGCACCCGCGCCGCCCGCCTCTCCGCCTGCGGTGTCGCCGCAATCTGTAAAAAGAAGAACATCACCTCTTGCCACGTCGGCGCCGACGGCTCCGTCTTTACAAAGTATCCGCACTTCAAGGCCCGCGGCGCCCAGGCGCTCCGCGAGATCCTCGACTGGGCACCCCAGGAGAAGGACAAGGTTACCATCCACGCTGCCGAGGACGGATCCGGTGTCGGTGCCGCTCTCATTGCTGCCCTGACGCTGAAGCGTGTCCGCGCCGGTAATCTTGCCGGTATTAGTGATCCCCAGGCGATGCAGAACCTGTGCTAGATCACATTTACCCGCACCCAAAACCAATTATATCAAATGGCGCTGTTAGGGTTATGGTTGATTATTGCTTGATTTGTCGGTAATTGCGTATATGAGTATAAGAAGACGATGATGGACGGCTTACTTGGTTATGACTGGAGTCGAGTGGATACACATACTCGTGCTTTGAATAGTAAGATGGATATACAAGAACAGTAGAATTGCGGGTGCTCCATGATTCAGCTCTCGCCGCGCTGCTGGACAACGTCATGGAAGTTTTAGACAAGAAAACGGAAAGACACTTTTATTTTTCAAGAATCTCGTTCCGTTTACTAGTTACGCCATATACACTCATAAAGCCCATGCTTTTATTGCAATTATGTATATGTACTCCAAACTATGCATGCAATGAAGTAAATATACCGGCACATCCGAATCTCCAGGTGAGAAAAGCACATCTACCCCTGGATCTGCCAAAACCTAATCCTTCCTCTTTCATTTCCAACGGCTAGATACTCAGAGTTTGGCGATATCGCCACACTCGTCACGCGCCCCAACGGGGTACTTTGTGTCGGCCAGTTGCGATATACGATGCAGGACGGCAAATGCACGAGCCTCAGAGCGTCCTTTTTCGTTTCACTCGCCATGGCCAGGAACTGCCCGTCGGGCGCAATCTCGATTTGCGTGATCGGGGTCACGAGCTGGTCGAGGGCGCGCAGGGGTTCCGGATTGCGGGGGAGGGATGTGGATGTCCAGGTGGATCGGTCGTAGATGTTTACAATACCGCTTTTACTGCCGATGGCGAGGTAGCGGTCTGGTCCGAGAGAGTGTTCGCTACTCTGAGACTGAGAGAGGGAGCCGCCGAGGCGGAGGACGGTTGTGCCAACGCCGCCAGCGTCCTTCCAACGAGCGACAATGCGGTTCAGATGCCCATCCCATTCGGAGATTTCACCGTTCAGGTTGGCGGCCGTCAAGCCTTCACCGTTGCCCCACCACGCGAAGTCCGCGATGCCGCCGCGGCCGTCCACGCGGACCTGTGCGAGCCATTGTGCTGTGCCAGTGTTGTGGATGTTGATGACACCTCCGCCCTTGCGGGTGGAACCAATCAGGCCGATGTATCGACCGCAGGGGGAGAGCTTGAAGCGTTCCATGGATTTCTGCTCCTCGCGACGGTCCGCAGAGCCGTTGATCTTGTCGACTTTGCCGCTATTGAGATCCCAGATGTGGAAGAAGCGGCGGCGACCGGAGGCGTAAATCTGATTGCCGTTGGGAGAGGAGAAGGCGGAGGTGGTGATTGGGGTGCGGCGGATGTGGAGAGAGGTGAGAAGGGGGTTCGGAGCTGGTGCATCGGGGGCGATGTGATGGATGAAGAGGGTTGAGGCTGGCCCTGAGGAGAGGATCAACGGGTAGTGCGGGTGAAAGGTGAGTGATGTGACGGCAGACTGTAGCAATTCGAGTCAGTTTCGACTGTAATAAATGAAGGTAATGTGCACTTACCGGCTGGTCCTTGCCGATATCCTTCAATCGTTGGATACCAATAACTTCCTTTCGCAGCTTCGGCCGACCACCCGTTGGGCCCTGCGTCTCAATCTTTGTAAAGTCCATACCCTGCAAAAGCTTCGCTAGAGGCTGCGTAGTCTGCGTCTCCTCGTCATCTGTATCCATCTCATCTACGCGGTCAGAGTCATCCTCATCTTCATCCGGCTGCTTGTTCAGCTTCGGGTTGGCCCAGTCCGGCGTGGGGTGCAGCTGCAGATACTGCCTCCGCAATCGCCGAATGTACTCCTTTCCACTGATAATATCCTCTGACTCGGCAACACGCAATTTCCTCAATTTGTTGTTCCCGGCTAGAGATATCGTGATGCGCTCATCGTCGCTGTCATGCCACACTGCGGGCAATTCGTTCATTTCATCGTCGTCTTCAGCGCCAGCCGGGACTACATGAGACTCATCTAGTTCCGTGGACACCGGTCCAGCTCCAGAGTCGAGAAAGAAGAGCTATTGAGTCAGACTTTGCAGACTGCGTTTCACAAAATGGTGTCTCAACACTCACATCTGCATCGTCGATGTTTTCCAAATCTTCCTCCTCCTCAATATCCCCCGCTTCGTCTGCGCTTTCATCGGAAACATTTGCGAGTGCTAGCGCGTCGCCATCTTGGCCCGTCTTCAATGCGCTTTGAAAGTCGTCGCCCCCGAAGAGCAGACTCTCTAGCTTTCTCTCCGCGTCGTCCTTTTCAAGGATGACTTTTTCCTCGCGGTTCTTCTGTTTGGTGTTCGTTTTCGACATTATCAAACACTTCCAATTCCTTGTACTTATCAAAATCAGGGCTGAATCGACTCGGTCGGAATGCGTAAGACCTCTAAAACGACGTGAAAGCACTCAACTCAAGTCGAGGTCTAGAGTTCCTTTGTGAGCCGACAAAATATTTTTTCTTCTCCCGCGGCAGAACTAGGCGGTGTCTACGGCGGTACATCAGCACTGCATTAGGGCCGTACTCCAGTCGACCTGGTGGGTTTCATAGGGTCGACTGGAGTAGTGACAAGACCGCTCCAAATCTTATGGTTGTTCTATCAGTGTCACTCGGCTCATTATAATCCATTTTGGCTCATCGGAACGTTGAAGGGATATATTGTAATACAGCGCAGTGTAAGTTAGCTAAACCGACATCGCCATCAGAATTTCAAAACACCATGTCTGCAAACGCCAACAAAACACCATAGTAGAGATCATCAAGGTCTTTTCGGTTGCGCATTTACTATCGTAGAGGGATTCGTCTCGTCGTATTCATTGGGGCCACCGAAGTTCGATGTCGAGCCCGATCCAGAGGAGGCAAATTCCTGCACAATCACAGGATTCGAGTCAGGCGAGCCAAACCGATTTGAAACCTCCTTGGACTGAGAGGGGATACGTAAGGCTTCATGGCCATTTTTGCTTGCAGTATCATCATCCGATTCGTCATTGTCCATGCCGGCCAATAATGCGTGGCGGTCGTCATGGTCATTATCGTCTCCGGAACTCTCGTCTTCCAGAAGGTCGTGCGATGCAGCTATTGGTTTTTTGATGAAGATATCGATGATGTAGTATTGTATCGCGTTCATGATGACGGGGAATAGGAGCATAACGAATATGATTTGGACAGCAGTATTGCCCTCTGTCCATCGTAAAGCCCAGTCGCCAACTTTGACGATAAGCGGTACCGTCTGGATTAAGAAGAAGACGCAAATCTTCATTCCTAAAAGTCCCATGAAATATATCACAGACTGCTTGAACCACCAGCCCCACCGGGGCGGGTCACCATAGTTTCCGGATTCTATGGACTCGAGAGGATTCGCAAGAGGAGTGTAACTGGCCAAGCGATTGAGCAAATGGAGGATGAAGATCAAAATTGGAATACCAAGGGTGGTCTAATGATCCTGGTTAGCATCGAATAAAAGCGAGTGTAAGAGGACGCACATCGATTCCCAAATTTAACAAGTAGAATGAGCATGGATTTGGTTTGTACTGGCTTGTAATCTCAAACTGCCCCGCCGAGAACATAGACATGACCAGGTTGAGTAAATGCAGCATGGATGATCCAAAGACTTGCTTCGATGCATCAAATGCCCACACCTTGACCGGTCTTTGCGGCCGCTCCCTCCATCGCTTGTAGACAAGCGATAATAGAGCTAACATCCCAAGAGACGCTTGGACGAGGATCGAAAAAGGCCCGAGCAGCCGGCATTCTCCTGTGTCTTCATCATCCCCCGAAGAATCTGAGTCAGTTGGAGTATAGAGAGCTGCGGCCAGCGAAGAGGCCGTTGGTGATGGAATTATAGCGGCGCTGGTTACAGGGACCGAGGCATTCACTCCAACGTTCAGGGTAGCGAACAGCGCAGCGGCTGCAAGTAGAGACCGGATAGGCGAAGCCATGACCGGTTCGAATTCGTCTCTTTACGTTCAAGAGAGGAGCAGAAATGTGCAAAGTCAGGAGCGGATGGTGAGATATGGTGAGGTGTCGTCAGAGCGGTCGAGAGCTCACGCAGTCATTCAGGACGGCTCTCAGTGACTGCGCGGATGTCACGCATGTGGGTGAAGAAATAAAACAAGGTCAAAGTTTGCAGAGCCGAGTACCTGAAGATGGAAAAAGGACCCTCTTGCCAGCAAGAAGCCTGAGCCTGATCCAGCCAGGTGAGATCCTTGATGGAGATGGGTCACGCAGGGCAGGGCAGGGCGTCACCACTAACTACGTCCAAGGTTGCTTTCACTGCCTCCCCGCAGAGTGGCTTGTGGCCACTGCGCCTCGACCTACATAGCTAGCGCGCCAAGCTTTGTTGACGCCTGAGGTATCCAGCTCCGCTTCTCCAGGTGTCTGGTGATCGAGGTCTATTGAGAGAGCGGAATGATGGTGTAAATGAAACGAACGATCTTGGCCCTTGACTCTAGACGCGTGTATGACAGAAGTCGGTTACGCGCTTTTTAAATGATCTGGGTAGACATGTGAGGAGTTCTCATTCTGTACAATCCATGTCGCTCAAAATGCACACGAGGGCCAATTGGAAAGATTGACTGAGAAGTCTGAACTAGGACACCACACGGAGTAGATGCTATAAACAATCCATTTGTTCAGCTCAATGTCTTGATACAAAGCCAAACTAATAGTATGCCGAAGTGGTGGGCCACGGAGGCTGGGCTGTCAACTGCAATGCCACCCACACAGGTGGATACAGTTGACATCAAAGGTTCGGCTGCTTGTTAGCTGGGGACTAGCTAAGCGCCGCATATAAAAGAGCCAAGATTGTGGTAGATCTCTGGTAATCCAGGGTCCACGCTTAAGTCCCTTTCACCTTACCTACCTGTCATTATAGGAGGGAATGTCCCTTACAACTCCGCACAGAACGATCTTCACGTCCCAGAGGTTGGCCATACCAAGCATTGGCAGGCAGTCGATATAATGATATTGATATCGGAAACTGAACAGTGTAACAGAACTGATCCCAGCCTGAGAAAACCCACACCTTCCTGGATTAATAGCCAGGAAAAAGGTGTCATACTACCTGCCAGCCCTCAAAACCCATGAACAAGAGCCATGAAACCCATATGAGTGAGAAGCAACAATAAACGCCAAAAACCCCGCAGCCGACCAAACATAGCGCATCCCCATGTCTCGCCCGCGCGCAAAGAACATGTTGAGTAAGCGATGAAAAGGAAATCGTCACATCATTCTATACCGTGCTGCTGTTTGAGACGTTCCAAATTCTCTTGCCTTTCCGCCAGGTCCTCCTTCGATCTAAGCATTTTCTCTGGCTGGTGGTAAAGGACTATGGAGAGCGAGCAAGTTAATGAGTGATACCAAAACACCAACTCAAGTCTCGGACCAAACACGAATACGTACCCACGAGATATCTGTTCTGAAAATTGAATCCATTGAGCTTATCGCATGCCTGTTTGGCGTCGTGCACGTCTTCGTAGACCACAAATGCGGTGCCCTTTGAGTTGTTCGCAATTCCCTGTCGTATTTGGCTGCGATACTGTCAGCGCCCTGGGGTAGAGAATGTCGCCGTGCGGTGAACATACCGGATAGGACCAAACTTTCCGAAAAGATCAAAGAGCTGCTCTGCAGTTACGTTGTAGCTATACCTTCATTAGCACTTCAATAATCGCGGTTTGGATTAATACTGCGGGAGGCGAATGAATCAGCTGGGATGGTTGGCATACTTGAGGTTCTTGACAAAGAGAATCCTAGAAAAAGTTAGTACCTGCAAGCTCAGCGCCTCACCTTGACAGTATAGCGACTATAGACCGCCCATGATGAGGTCTAGTCACCTTATAGGAAGGACTCTGGTGATCTCCGGAGGGGTATGGTTCGAGACTTACCGATTGGCTTCGGGGGCGAGCTTCCGGCTCATCCTCAGGCAAAAGGGTATCAGAAAAAGTGAGATAGTAGACTGAAAGAGATGAATCCGAAACCCAAATGGGGTTTGAGATTAATGAGATGAGGAAGAAGAGAGAAAGAAGGGAGAAGTAGAGGAAGAAAAGAGGAGAACTTGAAGCGTCAAGGCGAGTCAAGTTGGTCGCGAGGTTCGGAGGAGAGCCTTTGTTTCCCATTTGGGACTAGCCTCTGGGAGTATCAGCAACAGCAACAGCAACAGCAGCAGTCGGAAATGGTAGCAACAGTGCTTGGGAGCTTTAGATCTGATATTGACTTCTTTGAAGCAATGGACATAATATTGTTAAGCTAGCTAAGCAATTATCATCTTCCCAAAGTCATCCCCGTTGAGGTCGCAACGTTTGACTCTGCTAGACTGGACTGCCGCAAACGATTGGGGGCCTGAGGCAGCCAACCGGACCTCTCTTCCCTTCGCGCTCTGTTCAGTGTTGAGCGCCGGTGCTGCCCCCTCCCAATCTCGCATCCTTTTCTCGTCCATCGCTTGCAATCCGGTGTTGCTGCCATCTGCAGAATCCTCGAGTCGTCAAGCAGCACTATTGCCTCTTCTCCCTCTTGTCTGTGTCCGTCGCTTTGTCCTCGGTGCTGCGTCTTTCCGCCGCTCTCGACGAGCCGGCAGAGGGAGAGACTCTGGAACTTCTTGCCCCCCTCAACTTCAGCGCTCCGCCGTGCGACTCTCCTCCGTCAACCTCTCCCTTCCCCATTCCAGCGCTCTCCCTCCCCTCGCGAATCCGAACTCATCTCATTGTATACCGTGCGCCGGCCATCCTGCCAGGAATGACTTTCCATTCACCTGCGGTGGCCCTTCTCTAGCCCGTGTGGTTGACTACCCCTCCGCTTTGCATCTGCTTTCCGCAAGCACTTCTCGGCTCCTCCGCGGCCACTTTCTATTCCGACCTTTCATCCTCTTCTTCGCTGCCTGATTTCGTCCACGGTCCTCACGATGATTAGTGCTACATCCTTCGTGACTCACCTCGGCAGCCGGCCGCCGCGATATCGAACCCCTTCCCCTCCGCGACGCGCCGTCGAACCAATCTCGCCGTGCTCGACCACCGACATCCATACCTCCCGATTTGAGCGCGAACTTTCGGGACCTGCATCCGCTGATACTGCCCACTTCACGCCGAGCAATACGAGGGTTTCCCCTGCGGATGCCGGGCCATCCCATCGGGCAGGTCATGGTCGATCAAGTTCAACCATCGATACACTCGCGACGATCGCGCTTGCAACCAGTCCTACTTTTGCACCGCTTTCCTACCGTCCTCCTTCGCAGAACTCTCACTCTACCATGTCACTATTCCCTTCTGAACCTACAGAGTCGATTGAGCGCCCGTCAAAACGAGCGCGGTCGGAAAAGGATGAATCTCCGTACTTGCAACATCGATCAAACAATGTCCCCGATCCGATGATCTCTTCAATATCAGATAGCATGAAGACCGATGCAGAACTTTTGTTGAACTTTGCGCGCCCAGCAAATCTCCACCCACCCGCTCAACCCTCCAAGCGAATTAGTGCGGATGAATCTTATCACAATTATGGCTTCCACACACCGAGCCAAACCAAGTCGAATTCATTGTGGGCCTCCAACAACGAAGACTTGGTTAGCACTTTTCCGACACTACCAAGTCTCCCGTCGTCGCGTTTAAGATCACAATCAGACGGCTCCGCTGCCATGTCCCGCCCCGTGATTCCAGGTATCAGGCCAAACACTAGTTCATCCACACTTCCACCCCTAACTTGGCAGGATGAGGCGGACACTGGGATCAAAGACTGGGGTTTTGGGTCCACAGCAATTGTTGAGGATACCCAAGTCAACATTCAGGATTCGAATTCAGCGTCAGCCGTCCGTTTTCACAGCCAGCCACTAAAAACGGAGGATGGCGCAGAGCACGGAGAAATCAGCCAGGCAAACTGTGCGGCGTGTAATCTCGTTCGAATACCAGTCGATACCAGTGACCAAGATGATGTCACATGGATCAGCTGTGATGGTTGCAAGCGGTGGTATCATATCGTCTGCGCCGGTTTTAAGAATGACCGGGAAACCAGGACGGTTGACAAATTCATTTGCAAAACCTGCCGACCTACGCACGGTCAAACTACCTTTGTCCGCAAGTCGTCTCGCGCTCGTACCTCGATTGATTACGCAGGTCTCAATCAGGGCTTAGTGAAGGCCGCTACAGACTCATTGGAGCATCATTACATCGAGCCTATCAAACAGAACAAGATTCGCTTCCTCCCGGAGACCTTCCCCCGCATGCGCCCTGAATTAGTCACTGCTGAGTATTTTGAGCGAGGCAATGGTATGACAGAACCGATTGTCATTCCCGCCGAATACAACATTCGCGAATCAGTCCCGTTCATTGGCCCTGAATTTGATGCTCTCGTCCAAGAAGCTTCGACACAGGAGATGTTTGACGAACTCCTCGACAATCTTCCGGATACTGAATTTGAGACGGTAGTCGACTGTGGCCAAGACCAATTGGATATGATCATCCCACAGGGCTTGACTGTCAGGGCAGTCTCTGAGCTCTACGGTCCCGAAGAAAGGGTAGAGGTCATTGACGTCAAGTCTCAGCACGGTGAAGATAAGCGGTGGACAATGCAGAAATGGGCAGACTACTACGAAAGTGCGGGTACCAAGGTCGTCCGGAATGTCATCAGCCTTGAAGTCTCACAAAGTAAACTCGGTAGGCTTATTCGCAGGCCAAAGATTGTGCGCGATCTTGATCTTCAAGATGCGGTTTGGCCTGAGGAGCTAAAGGCTGTCGGGGACTATCCAAAGGTACAATTCTACTGCTTGATGTCAGTAGCCGACTGCTACACGGACTTCCACATTGATTTTGGTGGCTCTTCGGTTTATTATCACATCCTCAAAGGTAAAAAGACTTTCTTCTTCATCCCGCCAAAGGACAAGCACTTGAAGAAGTATGAGGAATGGTGCAACTCGCCCGCTCAGGACTACACCTTCTTGGGAGACCAAACCAAGGAGTGCTACCGTGTTGATCTTTCTGAAGGCGATACCATGCTCATTCCGTCCGGTTGGATCCATGCTGTCTGGACTCCTGAAAATAGTCTGGTCATCGGTGGAAATTTTCTTACTCGACTCAACTACGGAATGCAGATAAAAATTGCCAATATCGAAAAGGAAACGAAGGTCCCTATCAAGTTCAGATATCCGTTCTTCCAGAAGATCCAATGGTTCACCGCGCTAAAGTATCTCGAGGAGGATCCAGTGCCCCAAAGCGTGCTGGACTCTTTCGCACAGGACGAAAACTATCGCTTCTATCGAAGGTACCCTATCTACTACGAGTTTGGAGAGCGGGCCAACACTGAGGCTTCTGGGTCACCATACCACAATTCGCGTTTTTACTCTCAAGCTGAATTAGAAGGCCTTCCTGATCTTGCCAAGTTCCTTCTTCGGACTGCGCTGATTGCTGGCTCTTACCTTGTGGAGGGGGTTACCGCTGAGACTCGCAATGCTGTCAAGAGGTCGATACCCAAGATGTCTGGAGAGCCCATTGATATAATCCGAATGTTCGGGGTATGGATTGCGTGGAAACGGGGCAACGAAAAGGCTGCACCGTGGACTCGCCCGGGTGTCGTGGAAAGTAATGCCAAACTCAGCCTTGTGGAGAAGAAGCCCGCCGGAAGGCCCAGTCGCCGCTCGGAACGTAACGCAGAGAACCAGCGAACATATGCAGAGAGGCAAGCTGTGCAGCGTCTCTCGGAGCGCCCTGTCGATGAACCTCATGGGGAGAAAGAAGTCATCCTTGGCAATGACGGCGTGGTGCCTCCGGCTAATGTCTCTCCCCCCGCGCCAGCTACTTCCATTCCAGCGCCATCCATTAACGAAGATGCCACTCCCAAACCTCGAACTACCTCACGCGGTTCTGGCTTAGGTCCTAAACGGGTCGCTTGTGATGCATGCCGCAAGCGAAGGATCCGATGCCATCATAAGGAAGAGAACGGTGGAGGACAAAACCAGCAAATCGCAGTTGGTGCTCCAAGCTTGGGAACTCACACCCCTACGGCACAAGATGCAGCATCCGCACTGAACTCATTAGCCGCAATTGCATCTGGTGCTGGTTTCCAAAATGGTCACGGCGTCGCCAAGGGTGCTGATCGAATGGAAGTTTCAGTCAAATATGGTGGAAGCATGGCTACTTCTCATGGGCCAGCGGTGAAAGGAGGTGATATCAGCCCCGAGGGTCCAAACTCGGCCAAGAAGGGTCGTAGCAAAGCCTGTGATGAGTGTCGAAAAAGCAAGGTTTGTTTTTCTTCCAAAATCCTTAGTCGGAACGCAAGACTCATTGCTAACTGGTGCAGCGTCGTTGCATCCACGATGAATACGGTCGCATTGATCCTGTAAAGGCTTCGGAACGATCAAAGCCCCGGTCAACAAGTTTAGCAAAAAGGCCACGCCCCAACGACCAAGGTCCAGGTCCCGGTGCTAGTAAACGGTTGAAGCAAGAAAGTACCTCACCGGTAACACGACCGGTACAGTTGAACGCCCACGATGCAGAGACCAGTCGTCTTCAAGCCGTTGTCGACGATGCTTTGCTCGAGAAATACCCACAATCAGCCAAAGTCAACCCACACCACCCGGATGCCATGCTTGTCGACAGAGAAATGCTCGCTGGACAAAACTCTTATGCCTCGCCACCAGCGTTCCAGGCGGATGGGATCGCTAACAAGGACCTGACCGCGACTGTGTCGAAACTTGCTGCTACACTGGTATCTCCTCCGACCTCACTGGCGGATGAGACGGACATTCATGACCAAGTGGACGGCGAAGGGGAACACGCTGCTGCCCTTTATACGCCATCCTCGGGTTCGCGTCATTCTTCCCGCCAGCCGCGCCAAGTTGAAAGGTATATGCCAGAGGTTCATTTTGTCAAGACGACCAAGCCAGCAGGTAACCCACAACAACCTGCTCGCCGCTCGTCCTTCAGTGCGGCAAGTACCGCCGAGCGGAAGAGCACACCCGGAGCATCATCTGGACCCAGAAAATCCGCGTCGCGGCCCTCCTCGTCCCATGGCAAGAATAGCATGTCTCCGTCTGTGGAGAAGAAGTTTGAGCGCCATGCTGCCTCTTCCACGTCACCCAGCCAGCACAACAGGGGAACGAAGCTGGCCGATGATGACGCCGACGCCGAAAGTATGCGCCTCATTCGTGAAATCCAAGAGCAAGAATTCGGCTTACGGCGTCGGGCGGGGCGAGTGTGAACTATTCTACTCATCGGTGCCCACCCCTCTAGACGCGCTCGCTTCCTTTCTCATCCGACACTCTTTTCTTACTCCATTCGACCTCGTTGTAGACATGCTAGATCGGGCGCGGGCGGTTCTGAAATCAGAACGAGGTCAACCTCGAATTCCGTTGATCGTCTTTTATTGCGTTGCTGGGAAACCTGAACCCGGGGTTACGGAGTTTTTCTATTATGAGCCGGAGTATGATGGATATGGGTTGGATTTTGGTTTCCTTTTCCTTTTTCGTTTTCTTTCTCTCTCTAATCTCGCTTTCTTTCTTTCCATACCTTCCTTCCTCTCTCGCAGGTCTCTTTTTTCTTCTAGTGGTATTGGCGTTGCCGGCTGGCTTTCTCTTGGGGCGTTTACCATCTTTCGTGCTTTCCATATTCCAAGTTATCCATCCCAATCTGTTCCAATTGCTTCAAATGCTTCCGCATGATATCTCTATTACAAGCCATTCGATCCCATGCTGAGTTGAAGTTGGGCTGGGATGAGTCCTTCCTGCCATTTTCTTCCCTTTCCTGCCTTTTTTCCTTATCTTCCAAGTTCTACTTGTTCCAGGCTGAAAGCCTCTACTATTGATATTACCATATCGGGCGTTACAGAGTGTACGGCTTGACTTTTCTCTTTTCTCTGAAGCTGAGATAGGCAATTTTTCTTACACCTACTACTCTATCATTCCTTACTGTCGTACTTCTCACCTGCCTTTCCGTTTTCTTTTTGTTCTCGTTTGAGCAAAGCAGGTCTAACGATGTTGAGTTGAGTTCATCTTGATTCTAATACAAGTGAGTTTCTGAAATGATTGTGCTCCTTTCGATTTTGTGGTTGCTCGCTTCTCACTGAGTTATTGGGTTAAATATCGTCGTAGACGCACCACTTAATATAACTATCAAGCAAGAAATATACTACAGCTTCAGCATGCAGAGAGGGTCTCATCGCCGGCATTCTATATTTTCGACGTTGGTCTACAAACCATCTAGAACCACCTTCTCTGGACCGCGCCTATCGGTAATCCAAGGGAGACATAATGTCGTGAAAACCAAAAAAGAAAAGAAAAGAAAAAAAGACCAAAAAAACCTAGAACTCCCTTATGGCTCCTCAAAATGCTGTACTTTGCAAATCAGTTCATATGTCCATAAGGCGCTTAGGTCCACAGTGCGCTCTAAAATCCAATCGTGGAGAACTTCGTTCGAAATCGAGTAAAGATAACCTATGGGGTATACCATGTGCAAAACGAGTACAGAAGCCAGCTGCAAAGGGATATCGATGCAAATAACCGAAAGCAACGATAAAAGGAGTGTAAAAATAGCAAACGAGGGAAGGGGACATGGTGATCGTCATATGATCATATCCTGTTTGGCAAAATTGCTGACCAGCAACAGCGTGACCAACAGCAAAAGGCATTTCAGTTGGGGTTTTGTGGTCCAGAGGCGGACCACCGTTTAGCACGCGTCTGCTCCCCGATGAAATCCTTGATGATACAGGGTGCTTCATCGGGACTCTGGCATACTTTGTGTCGGTCGAGG
Source organism: Aspergillus pseudodeflectus (assembly GCF_044049435.1). NCBI lineage: Eukaryota > Fungi > Ascomycota > Eurotiomycetes > Eurotiales > Aspergillaceae > Aspergillus > Aspergillus pseudodeflectus. The sequence goes on along the minus strand of NW_027263835.1, from coordinate 160,840 downwards.
TGCTTGAATCGGGGGCCCAAAGGCCCGTTGACGTAATGATATTGACCTGCAAATCGGTATTGTCGATGATCTCCCAGGGGGTAGAATTTATCACCCCAGTGGCCATTGAAGTAGAACCACTCTGTGGGTGCGTTCGGGTTTAGGGTAGATGCGCGAAGGATATCATTGACATAATCGTACGTGTACATGTGAGAATTGAGCAGAGGGTCCCAGAGAGGACCCCGATCCGTTTGATCGTGGAGAAGGCCCCAGGGAAGTATGTATGAATGAACACCCGGGGTGGCATACATGGCATGTGTACCTGTTGCCGAATATATGACCGGCTATTTATTTATTCGTTAGCATTCTGGAAGCTGCGGCATGCGAGATATATACTTACCCGGTGACCTATCTTCTCCACGGCCTCGTAGCTGTAGGCTTCACCACCGGAGTGAGCGCTAAAGAAAAGCGCTTTTGGCTTTCCATGATGAAATCGCACGAGGCAGTGTTCCCAGTCCCCAATGTGGTTACCGAACCGCACATTCAGCACTACATTCCCGAGATTGAAACTGTAAAAGTAGAACCAAAATGCATCCACAATACCGTTGCCCTTGTCAACAACCAGCAAAATCGCTGGAGCTTCGCTTCGCCCACCTACCCCTCGGATAGTTATTGGCTCGCCCCCGTAGCGTTTCCGGAGTTCGTCGTGTATAGCCTCTTCATCAGGCATGGGATACCCGAGTTTCTCTTTCCAAATGTCTTCTTTCGTCCCGTCCTGCAGGGGTAGCTCTGTATCGTACCATTCGACTCGATCCTCTGGTGTATCGTTCGGGGACGTTCCATCCACTCGACCGTCCCAATCAGCCCATGATCGCTCGGGATCATCTTTCGGAGGACTTGGGACATTCTTCTCTCCTTCCATCCATGGAGGGCGCTCTTCTACATTGTCGTTGCTGGTTAGAAAAACATGGTGTCCCCCTTCCCACTGGTTCAGCGCATCGAGATCTCGTAAGGATGGGTGATCTGATTGCGATTGGATGGGGGTATAATTGAGTGTCGGAGTGATGTGATAGAGGTGCTCCGCGATATCACACGGCCAAAATTGCTCTCCCGAGAAAAGGTGCACCAACGGGGCGTACTCAAGGACATAGTCCGGTATGTGTCGGCGAGATCGTTCCGCCGCATCCCAATCGTCCTCGCGGTGGTTGGCTTCATTTCCCCAAAGCTCGCGCCAAGGCGGTACATCTTCGTCCTCGGATGACAAGGCAGACATCGGGGCGGGTTGACGATGGCCGAAGCGGGCGGAGACCCGGTGGTAGTGGGAGGTGCCACAAAGGCCGAGCCACCGACAGGCCTTCCTGTCCACCCATGAAGATGACGAGGCAACCCAGGCCTCTTCATCATGATCCTCCTCATACCAAATAAAAGCCGACGGGTTCACCGCACGGGCGATGCTGTTGATGGTCACATAGGCGATAAGTGAAGAGAGAGTAACAATTGCTGCGGTAGTTCTCTGGACCATCTGCTCATAGGTACTAGCTGAAGCCGCAACGTCGGAGTCCCCGGATAACAATGGCGATTGTGGAAGAGACTCTGCCTCGTTATCCCACGCAGCACTTTCCGTAGTCAATGGAGAAGTGGTGGTCGTAAAAGTGGTAGGGACGATCGGTCTGTTGTACGGTTTCCCGATTGGGATAGCACCACTGAGGGGCGATAAGATAGTAGTGGCGGTCAAGGGAGGGTCCGCGGGGGAGTCGGCAACAACAGCTACTACCGGAGCAGCAGTGAAGAGCAGGAGCAGCAGAGACAAAAAGCGAGAGCGAGCATCCAGGCTCGCGGGGGCAGGGCCAGAAAGAAGAGGAGGCACTATAAGAAGGAAGTGAAAACATTGTTCGGTCAGTGGGTGGTCGAGAACCTCCGCAAGTAGCAATGACGGTAACGGCTGGCGGGGAGTGGATTCGGCGACGGGACCAGCAAAAGATCCCGTAAGCAGCAGAAACAATTGGTCAGATGCGGAGGAGTAACCGGAAGCGACGGAATCGGGTTAGATAATGGACAATGGGCGGCGAAGAGGATGGAAAAGGATGGGAGACAAAGAGTGGGCTGGAAGATGACTGATGCATTGCTGATGACCTCCCTTGCTTCCGCGCTGTGCCGGATCGCTGGAGGGAAACGACCCAGCAGGAACAGGGACTGGCATGATTGGTGACGACCAACAGGGCAAAGAGAGCGCTAGCACTTACTGTTGGGTGTTGTCTTTTTTATGCTTGATCTGGGTGATGGGTAGCAACAGGGCTGAAAGTGGACGACGGGCCGTGATACACTGAGTCGGTACAACGGGACAGTGGGGAGGGGTTCATTGACCGCAGAGGAAGATGATTACGGGATCATCGACAAGAGCGACCTGTAAGCAGGATCTGGTTAGTGTGTGATGTGTTAAGCAGCCTTGACCAAAAATTGATCAGCATGAGGACAAGGAATATGACTCCGGGTGCAGAGAGACCTGGAAGTCCGAACTCATGCTGATGGATGCGGCAGGGCTGAAGATTAGACCTGAAGCTTTGCCAGTTCCGATCCGCTGACTCGTGATTGCTCCGTTACCAGTAATTACAGCATATCTAGCTTTGTATCCCCTATGTTACCGTCAGTTTACCGACATCAACTATTCCCCTATATGGATAATATCCACTGTCGATCTCTTGCAGGCCGAGAGTCCGTCGAGCTCACCCGCGGACTCCAAACCGCAGGACTGAAAAGACCATCTGCAGCAATGGTGCTCTCCAACCCTCTGCCAGAGGACGATGGCTCTGAGTGGGAATATGAATATGACGACACAGCAACAGAGGTAGGTACGGTCTCAAAGCAACGTACTTTCCAGCATTCTTATCGGTCACGGCTCGCAGACACTTTTTCTCAACATCGACCTGACAACATATAACGGCCCCCTTCGACCTCCGCGGCGTCGCAATGAACCCAACGAACCCTCTGCTCCGATATCAAGCACCTCTGTACCCACTCCAGCTCCTACGGCCACCCCCTCTCATTCCAACGCGCAAGATCCCACAAGCTTGAACGGCCCCGAGATCGAATCCGGGTCTGCCGACCGAGTCCAGATTCTCGGTCTTCACACCCCCAACCCGATCATCTCGTACCAGAACCAAATCTTCAGCGGCTCGTGGGCAGACCAGCTCGGCACCGAATTGATTTTTGCGCCTCCTGGCGCGACAACCTCTGAGTTTGATGAGGCGGACTCGACAGCCGCTCACGTCACCCCACTGAAACATACCAAGGACTTTGACCTCATAGCCGCCAACAGCGTCAAGATATTGGCTAGAAAGGCCAATCTTATATCAAGTTCTGGCCCTGGAGCGGCCGCACCACAACCGCAACTACAGGCTCAGGTACTGCAGCAGTGGCAGCCACAAAACTTAACCTCCACATTAACGCCAGGCCTATCAGGCCTTGTGTACAAGCCAGAGCATCAGACGAACCAAGCCAAGTTCTTGGAGCGTTTAAAGGAGGTCAAGAGGCGCAAGGGCGAAACGGACAATGTGCGCACTGTCTTCAGTTCAGCCAGGCGGGGTCCAACTCTCGAGGATCGACTCCGTGGATGGGTAAAGACAGACGAGCAACTGGCCACCATCCAACGCCTTAACGAGCGCGCCCTTCAGGGCGACTCGGATGCCATTGCGGAGCTAGAGAACCTTTATTCCCAGCTTGGTAATTCAGATGCCGGTTCATCCGAAACCCCATCACGGTCTGTGTGAGCAATTGCCTATTCCTTCCGATATTCTTCAGGTTCCCCCCCGGGAACTACCATACGGGTAGCGATCGGGTTCGAGCCATGAGGTCATCCTTCTACATCTTAAGCGGCGATCACCGGCATCACGTGAGCCAGACGAACCGAGGCTCAGTGAGCACCACATTAAACTCGCCCTGAGCAACCCCGGAAAATAAATGAACGTCATATGTTCAGACAGTGACACACCTCGGTCAAGTATCAGGTATATTGCGCATTTCGAGCTTCGAGGTTCCCGGTTCCTTCACTCCCAAATTAGGAACGAAATATGGGGACTGCCGGGACTGGAAATTGGAGCTGAGGACCCCCTTTTAACAGAGTATCGCGAACGACCCGAGCCGGTTTTCCACGCAAAATAGCGTCATACGATGGCAAACTGCAGCAACGGTCCATGTGATCGACAGCTCCGGTCCAGGACAGACGGGCGGGTTGTGCTTGTTTTCAGCTGGCGATCGTGGTGATGTGCGGATGATTCATGGTGTTCTCATCTTGTTCTAGATGCGAGGTTAGGCACTAGTATACTATATGGATCTTGCTGGAGATATGACATAGTGTTATCTACAAGCTATGCACTCTGTGCAGAAAATACCTTGCAGACTGGTACCTCCTCGAAGTGTCTTATTATCAATTACTTAGGTATATATACATTAACTAGCAATTCACGGCTATTATTGAAGAAATGTGCAACAAGTCAACTTTTCTCTTGAATCCTCCATTTTGCGCTCCAAGAGTCCCAACTGAATGAAATAACGTCCTGCGACCCAACTTAAGCTCGTAAAAGATAAACCCAGTGTACAATGATTGTATACTGTGAGAAGCAAATCAACTCGCTCGAAATTGAACCGTCTGATAGTATAGGAAAAAGCAAGAAAGGATATGGAAAAACAAGAAGAGAAACCATCAAATCGGAGGTACAATGTGACCCGATAACATGCTATCCCAAATCCAACCCCATAGAAATAAAAGAAAGCGATAGAAGCCCAATTGTCTCTAACACAAAAAAGCACGCCTACATCCCGACCCGAGTACTCCCAAACCAATCTGTCCGCTTCCTCCAATCATCAAGGAAGGGATAAAGAGACTGCAGCCGCGGAACTGAATTAAGAAACGAAATGATGGCAGAGCTCCCTTAAGAGGAAGACGGAAAAAGTGAAAGGCCCATCTCTCTAGAAGGAATGCGGACTCCTCGACTCGACGGGCGACGGAGGCGGCGGCGGCGGATACTCAAAGGCCGAGGAGGACGAGCCCTTATTTCGTGTATCTGCGATATCGAGAGATTTGGGGCTCTGCGTGGTAGAGGCCATGAGGGCGGAGCATATGTCCTTTTGACTGTAGGTTGAGGAGATGAGGGATGGGCGGGTGTGGGATGAGGGGGCCGGGGATGCCATTTGGTCGAGGAGGCAGGTTGTGTTTAGGTCTGGATGGAGAGAATGGCGAGGGGAGGCAGTGAGCTTATTGTGGCTCGCCTACTATTGTAGAAGTGGGTAAATGGGTGACTTGGTGTCTGGGATTGTCATGGTTAGTTGGGTATACTCAATAATATATGGTATGAAAATGGAATCACAAGTGTTCAGGGTGTATAGATAGAGTTATAGGCTAGCTCCGAGAACCGCCGATCAGCGTATAGGGAGTAGGTAGTAGGGGAGTTGTTCAATCAGCTGGGCTGCATACCTTGGTTTTGATGTCTTCTAGATTGAAGATCTTAGAGACGATTTCGTTTCTTAAGCGAGTGACGAAAGACAGCAGGTTCAGAAGAGACAAGACGTGTCTTTATGTAGGGGCCTGGACCAGAACGAAAAAAGCGAAGGGAGAATCCAGCCCAACTTAACGAGATAAAAGGTTTGAGGTTTCGGGAGTTGACAGCTAATAACACGCAGGGCTAAAGACAAGGACCAGGCCAGGCAAAAGCTGTTACATCGGCAGAGTCAAATGCAAGGCGAACGAGACTGGACACCTGGGCAGTAAGATTTCACACAACCTGGGTCGGAATCAAACAGGACACATCCGATCCCTTTGTGCCTTGGGTAGGGGGCGCCGCTTTTCTATGGAGCCAGCAACCAGCGGAATTGTTTGTCCGCAGGCTACCTTGGCCCAAGGATCTTTAACGCTTCAAAAAGGTCCTCCCGGGAAGCTAGAAGAGTCAGAGAAGAGTCAGCCCACACCAGCGCCTCACCTTGCCCAGGTATCCGCGGCCCAGAAGATCGGGTAGTATTCCCTCCCCCATTGGAAGGTTTCAGCAAAGAGCCAACTGGCCGGGACGGAAGGGCGGATAAGCGCCCCGGCGACGCATCATCTTTTCCCGGGGCAGATGCGCTCATTATTCAACAGCTTCCTTCTGCCAAATGGGGAAATTATGGGGAAGCGTGGTCAGGGAAGACTACGTGCAGGCCGAATTGTGGGGAAGATTCTGCAAATGTTATTATTGAAGCTGGAGAAAGGGGCTCCAGAAAAGGAGCTCCGGCGCATCTCCGCGAGGCGCCAACTTGTTCCTTTTTTCTTTCTTTGCGGGGATTGGAGGAAAAGCGCAATATGATCTGAGCAAATAACGGTGCGCGATCGTTGTTTGATGAATCCTGAGTCAGGAGTCCTCAACCGCTTCATCGACCCTACTCAGGAGCAGCAAATGCGACTATTCTCCGGCTGCCTGGCTGGTGTAACCAAATGGAGCTACTCCGGATTCATCGTGGCTGGTCGGCCCAACAACTGACCGTTATACGTGTCCATTCAAGGTTATCATGTTACCCCGGGCAGGTGAGACCCCGGACAACGGAGAGATATGGGCAAGAAACAAAGCAACAAAAGTACCAGGTCGTCAAGCCTTCAAGTACGCGGTACTTTGCTGGGGTTCACATCAATCAGTTTGCGGAGAATTCGGCAAGGATAAAGTGGGTGCTCTCGCCCTGCTGCCCTGCGGTTGCTTTGGTTTCATGCTGGCGACGGTCATGTTTCAGTCGCCTGATCGGTGAGGATTGATCCTGCACTCAACCCGACGCTAGGCAGCACCGTCGGCGAGGCTGACGCCGCGGCTAACACTCCCTCTCCAAGTGTACCCCGGAAGTTGGAGCAGCCCCAAGTCCGGAGTAGCTACGTATGTGACACGGCGCGGCGCCTTTTTATTAATGAACCCGCCGCCGATCCGCTCCAGATTGCAAATACGGCCCCGAGACAAAGGAAGCCGTTACTCCGTTATCACTTGCCAACTCGCGATACCGAAAGCTCTATTGATCCACACAAATCAAATGCTTCTAGACCGCGAATCTTCGCTACCAACAACAGTCGACCTGGGCGCCACGCGGCTTCACAAACAAGTCACGCTACTCTGAGTTGGTTTCATGGCCACACCGCTTCGTCAGGAAGGTGGCCCCTGGCCGGAGATCAGGGTTCTTCTCGAGAAGCGGTGTGCACGTACGACGACACATGCGAAGTAAGGCATGGCGCCATGGATGAGCTCCGATAGCAGTGTTTGCAGCTTTAGTGTATCAACGCCTCATCCTGCATCAGCAGGGTGGTCGTCCATGTCGTGATCAATTCCAGGGTCCTGTGTCTGAACACATTTGAGGTTGACTCTTTTCTTTGCTTGGTCGCTGGCGCTGTTCCTGAATGTTGGGCTTCAGCATCATGATCACCTGATGCTGGTTAGCGCCCCATGACTGACCTCTTCGCAGATCGAAGATCGTATTTTTGGTCCAGAATTCACTCACACATCTCCAAAATGTCGAGTCGACGAGACCGGCTAATTTGCTGTGAAGTCTGCTGTCATGGTCGGTCTAGCTCCATGTGGGTGGCCACAATTATGATCATCAAGGTGTTTCTCGGCGCAGTTGTTATCGACTTGTTACATCAAGGTCCAGACCACCCGCTCGAGAGGTATCCATCAGGGAGGAGAGCCGATCCTCTAGATCATGTGCTGCGATATGCCGAAAAAGTCTCCAGGTGATCTGGCAGCCATCAATAGCCCTATCGACTAATGTTCGGAGAGCGGAACTTACCGACCTTTGTGGCTTGGGCTCTTGGAGAATTTGATCTTGAGATTCGGGCCGTTCTCGCCTTCCAGACCATTAACTCTGCGATGGCCGGGTCAGAGTACATTGGGAGACTCTGGGCGACTACCGCGCAATACCAGGCACGAGCTTTGCATTGAAAGCTTCCGGATAAAGGTAGAAAATGACTACCCGTCACGTCGCTGTCGTAAGGGCTGGTCGCCTTACGTTAGGTTCAGTGACGGGTACTTTCGTTGAACGATTTTCGTATGGAATTGGGGGTAATAAGGAGGGCTCCTCGATGCACTCGTTAGTGCATAATCGGGAAGCAGAGTTCGATACCAGATGTAGAACTAATGGATGATAGTATCGGTGGAATTGACACCTAATGTGGGGTAGAGGTCGATTGATAGAGACAACTGACCTTGGAAAAGGCTCCCTCCGTAGCCTGCGAGGGAATCTTGATAAATTCCGAGAGTCAAGAAGAGGTTGATCCAAGATGAAGTTCTAGTAGTACCCAGAAAAAGCAGGATTCCGAAAGTGACTTCTCAAGCTCGCATATATGGATATTTCGAATGTCTGAGAGCTTCTCGCAACCTAATAGCAACATGGTTAAACTGGGATATGGTTAGTATTGATCGAATATATATTTAAGTCCAGACGCTCGGCACCTCGGTGCCAATATATAGATACAGCCAAGCACCACTTGAAACACTCCACTATCTTGATTCGAAGTCTTTTCTCATAATGTCTCGAATTGATCACAATACCAGTATGAGGCATCAGTGGCTAACCTCTGGTATTCATCATACTAAACCGGAAATGCTGCTGATTCGGCATGTATCAATTGACCAAATATAAAAAGCCACCAGTATCAATTGATCGTGCCTGCTGCCTTGGCAGCGAAAATATGCCTTATCGCCTCCATGACGTTGTTCATTGTGCACCAACGGTTGATGAGCTGCAACCGCATATCCCCTTGTCTTGACTCATAACAGGGATGCTACTGCAGGCCTGCAGGAGCCTTTCAATCTTGACTGGCTGATAATGCATGTACGAGGTCAGCTTGGTGCTCACGGACAGCAATTCTAGGTGTCTTACTATTCACGAGACCTAGAAAGATCTATCAGATATTAGGAGCACGCCATGAAGGCAAGGTCACTTTAATGCAGTGCAATGTTGCGCTCTTTAAAAGTGAGAATCCATTGAAAGAAGGGTCATATCGCGATATCCCTTATCTAAGCTGGATTGATAAGGGGTGGAATTGGTTGTTGAAGAGCTCAACATCATGCTATACTCTGTACTCACCGCATCTCGGGAGTCCATCCGTCGCTGATATCGCGGCCGCAAGATAAGATCAAGTAGAAACAACGGTTTGCTCTTGACACCGAATTGATTTTGACGCCGAATCCAACCCTCAAGCACGTCTTGCGCTTGTGTCTTGAGTGGTCAGGCTCACTGTAAGATTTTTTTTTCGTACACGGACGCAACTACGTCATCGTTGCGAACCGTGACACGCCTCGACCGCATCGAAACGACTGGGGTCGGCATCACCTGCCAAACCAAGTGGACATATGGAGCATAAGAGAGCGAATATGAAGTCTTCCGCGCCGCCGTCTTGCAATTATTACCTCATCCAACCAAAGCCCGAGCGCTCTAAATGCAAGAACCGGGAGAATTAACCCCACCTGGTCTTGGTCTTTTCCCGCATGGCTGCATGTTCGGGAACGTGTCCGGCAAGAACGGTTTTGATGGGGTAATTGGTTCCAGGCGTAATGAGATTTGAGGCATTTAATGCTGGAAAGAGTGCAAAATGCGATACTAGGAAACTATTGCGAATCCGAAAGGGTTCTGGGGGAGTTGAACCTCCGTGGTCCACGCTCGATGGCAGATTGAGGGGACGTACTCCGTACGATGTAGGAGTTTTTTCTCCCCCGCAAAACACTAAGAATGATTGAGGATAGCCGGCCGCCTCAGATCCAGGTACCTACAGTCAAGGATCGGCCAACCCCGCATCCGACGAGCTTTGGCCTGACAGCACTCCCTGTCTCAGAGGAGCTGCGGCAGGTCAATTGATAAACGCAGCAGAAGGAGGAATGGAATGCCTTCCCCCGAAGACTCGACGGCGTCGAACAATCGAATGCGGCATTTTCTCGCCTTGTGTGCAATTACACAGGGGAATCAAAGGATGCAGATAATCCCAACAGCAAGCAGCAATGATTTGCAAGGCAGTAGCCATCATGACAAACCGAAATTCCGCTTTGGAAATCTCTTCCAGCCCTCCCAGGCGACTAAGTGGAGGAAGCCAGACCACAAGACTGGAGTAGTCAGCTGATTGGGCCTCATGGTATCATTCTTGCGAATCATGAGAATCATGAGGCCGAAGCGGTGGCCGTTCAGCTCTCCGCATTAGAAAGCTTTGGACATCTAGGCCCCCGGTTACCCATTCCCCCTGTCTGTTTGCTGAATGAGTGCAAGTGTTGTATCAAGTTCGACTTGTGATGCAATCCGTATTTTCCAGAATCCCAGAGAGAACAATCAGCCACACTCGTGACTTACGCTGCCAAAGTTTGAGGCAATTATTCCAATTTTAGCCCCTTGACAGCCAATCACGTTACCACGCAGCGTTATTTTTTCATGGCACGTCTGAATTTAGTAAGACGCGCTAAGTCCAGTTGGGATCCACCACCGTTACAAGGTGCGCAGCTCGTTTGAGGGCCTCGGATTTTATTTTGGATAGTTCTCAAGATAAGGGGAATGTAGCAGGATGGGTTAGAAAGAGGACGCTCATCACAGGTGTACTCTATGGTCATTGTTGGAGGGGAGGAGAGCTCGGCGAAGCATGGAAGAAACTGATGCAATGATGGCAACTACTAATACTCCGGGCATCCAGCTGCGCTGCATCAAAAATGTCACTTGAAGAAAGAAAACGTGGAGCTAGCGCCCCCCAAGGTATCATCTGCGATCAGCAGGAATTATTGAGGTCGAGACTCGCCTCCCGGGCCGGCCGCTATGGTGCCTGAGGTGGCTGATCGCGCATAGCACCGGGAAAGAAGCAAATCTTTGTAAAGCTGATACACGACCCGTATCAATGTATACTCCGTAGTCTGGAACCATGACTCTGATCTGAACCAGACAGCCTGTCCGGAGCTATATAAAGAGTCCACCGCTGCTCTGCATTGACCGTGTCTGTCTGAATAATGATAATCAGTTCTACTCTTCCCTCAAAGCCACTGCACAAGTAAGACCTTTCCTTGGGACTTGTCACGTTTGAACACTTCCCCAATAAGCTTCGACCCATTCTTTCGTCATTGCCCTGGACCATCTTTGAGTTATTCTGGGCCATTGCTTTGAGCCTTGAGGTAGGTCCCGGCATCCCTTGTTGGCAGCTGTGACTCAGCTCCTCACCGTTTATCTCTTTATCTCTGGAGCTCCGTGTTCCTTGCGCCTTCTGTGTATCCTTCTTATCGTCCCCCGCTAGCTTGCCCATTCTATTTTCTTGACTTATACCTCCCCAGCGCCGCTCTTTGCTTACTTCTTTGCCAGTAATCAACAGCCCTCTTTCTTTTTTATCAAACATACTGCACACAGTCACCCGCACATCTCCCTCGCCATGGTGTCTCCCGCCCAGTCAGATCCACCGCTTCCTGATGTGCATATCAACGGCAATAGCAGCAATCAGCTGCCCGTTCGCCCTGCACCTAAACTATTTGGCAGTAATGATGGCGCCTCATCAGGTGCTGGCACTCCAATTGGCTTTCAGAGACAACCGCACAACAAGATTCTCGACAATGTAGCAGGGTCAAGTGTTCGGCTTCCGTCCCCTCAGCCGACTCATCTGGCCATTCCGGGCAGCCCTCACCGAATTCTGTCCGAGGAGGACCCCGGTTACATAGCTGCAAAGTTCGAGGGCAAAGAGCATCAGATGGAGCAAGGTGAGCTTTCCTCTCCGTATCAAGCATCAGGAGTTTGTAATACTAATGTTATGATGTGTGCAATTAGTTATGGATCAATTAGAAAAGAAGGGGTTTATTCCCGCAGAGTTCGTCGTGGGAGAAACAGAATGGTTCTATAACCAGCTCGGTATCGATGATACATACTTCCAGACGGAGACCGTTGAAGCCATTGTGACACAAATCCTCTCTTTATACGCTGCCAAGGTCGCAGCCTATGCGCGCGACGATAAAAAGCTCGAAATCCGGTTAGACAAGGAAGCAGAAGATCATGCTGTCTATATCGACACCAGCAAGCCTGGGTTCTCCAGTGTTGACGGCCCACGCTACGAACAGAGAATTGACAAGAAATACGTCGACGGTTCAACACGTGAAAACAGCTATCGCGTTGAGACCTTCCGCTCTCCCACTCCAGTTCCTGGCGATGATGGCCAGCAGCTACGTTGCTACTTCGTGTACAAGTGCCAATTCGTCAACCCTAACCCTGATCCCAACGAGACAAACATTGAAGTTATTGGCGAGAAGAGGTTCTTGCAAAAGGCAACGGCCAACACCAAGGCTGTCTACCAGGAGATCATCAGCAATGCCGTTTCTCGGGCCGGTCCCGTTATTGAGATGTTTGAGATTGAGAAATCTCGCGAAAAGCGTCTTGTCATTGCCTACCGCCAAGGCTCTGCAATGGGCTTGTTCAGCGCCCTCTCTGACCTTTATCACTACTACCGCCTCACGAGCTCGCGAAAGTACTTGGAGAACTTTTCAAACGGCATCACCGTCATCTCGCTCTACCTCCGTCCCCTGAAGAACGCGGAGATTGCTGCTAAGTATCCTCCCATCGAGGCTGCCATCCATCAAATCATCAAGGAAGTCTCTCTTCTGTACTGCGTTCCGCAGAACAGATTCCAGCATCACTTCGCCAGCGGACGTCTTAGCTTGCAAGAAACCATCTATGCCCACTGCGCGTGGGTCTTTGTGCAGCAGTTCTTGAACCGTCTTGGTTCAGAATATACCTCTCTCACCGACCTCTTGGATTCAAACAATAGTGCCCACGCAGAGTTGCTGTCGAAGATCAAGAAGAGGTTGCGCACGGAGACTTTCACCTCCGACTATATAGCGGAGATTGTTAACAAGTATCCTAACCTGATCCACAAACTTTATCTGGATTTCGCCAACACCCACTACGTCCAAACCCGTGGCCCGGCGGAGGATGACTTCCTCCCGACACTGAGCTACCTGCGTCTTCAAGTCGACCAAGTTCTGGACGGACGGCAGCTGAAACAACTCATTTCCAGCACGGCCGCCAATGAGCATGACGAAATGGTTATGAGTGCTTTCCGTGTCTTCAATGCGTCGATTCTCAAGACCAACTTCTTCACACCAACTAAGGTGGCTCTGAGCTTCCGGCTTAACCCGGCCTTCCTTCCAGAACATGAGTACCCTCAGCGACTATATGGAATGTTCTTGGTCATCAGCTCTGAATTCCGTGGATTCCATCTCCGCTTCCGAGACATTGCTCGAGGTGGTATCCGTATCGTGAAGAGCAGAAACAAGGAAGCATACAGTATCAACGCCCGTTCATTGTTTGACGAAAACTACAATCTCGCCAATACACAACAGCGGAAGAACAAGGATATTCCCGAAGGCGGAGCCAAGGGTGTCATCCTTCTTGACGTCAACCACCAGGACAAAGCTCGTGTTGCTTTCGAAAAATATATCGACAGTATTCTAGACCTTCTGCTGCCTCCTGTTAGCCCCGGAATCAAGGACCCTATTGTCGATCTATACGGCAAAGATGAGATTCTCTTCATGGGCCCTGATGAGAACACCGCCGAATTGGTTGACTGGGCTACTGAACATGCCCGGAACCGCGGCGCCCCTTGGTGGAAGTCCTTCTTCACAGGCAAGAGTCCCCGTCTAGGTGGTATCCCACACGATACGTATGGTATGACCACCTTGTCCGTCCGCCAGTATGTTCTTGGAATCTACCGCAAACTCAAGATTGATCCCTCTACAATCCGCAAGCTGCAGACTGGTGGGCCCGACGGCGACCTCGGCTCGAACGAAATTCTCCTGGCTAATGAGAAATACACTGCCATCGTCGATGGATCGGGTGTCATCGTCGACCCTCAGGGGTTGGACCGTGATGAGCTCGTGCGCCTGGCCAAGAAGCGGGTGACCATCTCTGAATTTGACGTGACGAAGCTCTCACCTGAAGGCTACCGCGTCTTGGTTGATGAAAGCAATGTTCAACTGCCCAGCGGCGAAGTCGTTCATAACGGTATGGTCTTCCGCAACTTGTTCCATCTCCGTAACGATTCGGCCTACGACACCTTTGTTCCCTGCGGTGGACGTCCCGAATCAATTGACCTTTCTACTGTTGGAAAGCTCATCAAAGACGGCAAATCCACCATCCCTTACATTGTTGAGGGCGCCAATCTGTTCATCACTCAGGACAGCAAGCTCCGCCTCGAGAAGGCCGGGTGCATACTTTTCAAAGATGCCTCTGCCAACAAGGGTGGTGTGACTTCTTCGTCTTTGGAGGTCTTGGCCTCGCTATCTTTCGATGACCAAGGATTCGTGGAGAATATGTGTGTCGGGGAAGACGGTAGCGCTCCTGCGTTTTATGGCGAGTACGTGAAGCAGGTCCAGGAAGTCATCAAGGAGAACGCCACGCTCGAATTCGAAGCAATTTGGCGCGAGCACGAGCAGACCGGCCTTCCCCGCAGCGTGCTCAGCGACAGGCTTAGTTTGGCTATCACACAGCTCGACGAAGAGCTGCAGAAGACAGAGCTTTGGGACAATGTGGATCTTCGCCGCTCTGTCCTTAACGATGCTCTGCCCAAATTGCTACTCGACAAGATTGGTCTAGATACGATTCTCGAGCGGGTAAGATTCCTGTTTCATACATACATTCTGATTAAGGACGAGACCACAGACTAACAGCGAGATAGGTTCCTGAGAGCTATCTACGAGCTATCTTCGGCAGTCACCTTGCCAGTCGCTTCGTGTACGAGTACGGTAGTGGCCCAAGCCAATTCTCATTCTTCAACTTGTGAGTTACCTTGACTATAACTACCCCTGTGATCATCTTCTAACATGATTGCAGCATGACCAAACGACTTGCACAGTCCCAAGCATAGATCTGTTTAGACAGTCGCGGAATGAGGACCACTCTGTCCCATATGCATCTTTGATTCCCACAGTAATAGTTTACATTTTGCAGCGTTACAAGTATTGCTTAGTATGAGGTTACCTTTTTGTTCAGTTGCAGGGATACAGAAAAGCGAAGAGGTACAATCTTAATAGATATTTCGATATGAATCTTTGTGTTAATTTTATAAGCGTCCGGGGTAACTCCTTCGAAGCGTTCATATATATTTATTGATACACACGGTCATCCTATCATACGATATCCAATCGTGGTGGTCGAGCAATGGATGAAATACAGATGATCCCCCCAGGCAATGAATCAGAGGAACCTAGAAAGCCACTCGGTCCCAGGTAATTCGATCCTTTGCCCTTCCTCGTGCTCTGTACGCTCGAGGCCTTCGAGCTGTTTCCAGAAATTGGGATGCCTCTCTTTCGCCCATTTCTCCACTTCGTCTTTCCAGTACTGATACGGAATTGCGTTGTAGAGGAGGCCAATTCTAGGTTCGTGTTAGGAAATTTCTGATCTTTTCTTGTTATAAGCAAGAGGAAGGAAGGGTACTCACGAGGTAGGCGTCGGCTCATGCCCCGTGACATCAGCCATAGCATCGAGCGCCTTGGTTGCGAGATCAAACTCGCATTGTGCTGCAAGGGCCTCAACGTACGCCATGTAAAGTCGTCGGTCGACGGAGACGTCGAGCTTTTTGAGTTTCTCCATCATCTTGATAGCCTCCTGGGCGCCCGTGGCGTGTTTCTCACAGACCTTGAAGAAGAATGAGATGGTGCGATGCGAAGGGCCATCCTCGGTCTGTAAAATCTCGCGGAAGATAGCCATGCTCTTCTCGGCCTTGTCGCATTCCGCGTACGCGAGCATGAGCCAGTTCAGCAGGCGGATGTTGAGGTCGACTTCGGTGTCGAGTTTGAGCATGTTGTGGACGAGTTCGAGGTGTTTGACGTCTTGGGTTCGGGCAATACCTTGGAAGCAGCGGGCGTATGTATCTGGTTTGGGTCGCTGGGAGAAGTTTTCGGCTTGGCGCATGTGGCCGAAGACGAGGAAGGCGAGGTCGCTGCGTTCGCGCTTGTAAAACGAGGTCATGATCTCCGTACGTTTGGCGACACCGGTTTCTGGGAAGGCAAGTTGGAGGAGGTTGTATGCGTTCCAGGCTTGGTCGCTATCTTGAGTGGTGTCTAGGATGAAGTTTGCTAGTGCATTGCGCACTTTGGCTCGTTCTTCGGACTCGTAAGAGCCCAGCCGGGGGCGAAGCAGTTCAGAGACACCTTCCCAGTCATGGCGGTAAACTAGCAGGTGTGTCAATGCGGCGAGCGTGCCAGCCTCTAGGCGCACGTTCTTCTCGAATAGCGGGTCAAGGAAGGATGAGACGTGATCGAATATAGCATCATCCTGCCCTGACCAGCAGAGCATCGTGATGAGTTTATTCATCAAGTGGAGGTTTCCGGGCGCTGTATTGTCCAAGTCCTCAAGCTCCCCTAGAGACTGCAACGCTTGATCAACATCACCGGCCTGGATACGTGACTCCAGCAGTAAGAGTTGGGTCTGGGAGTCAGGTATAAGGTCCCATGCGGAAGCCAAATCCGCGAAACCCGATGCCAGCGTAGGGTTCTTGGTGGAGTTGGCATACTCTACCAGATCATTGACGCAGGCAATGGTAAGAGATTTCATCACGTCAGGATTTTCTGCCGCTAACAGTTCCACATTTTTGGCAATATATGATGCATCTTTTCCGTGAGCGGCATCCCAGAGCAATCTAATCCCGATAGTCTGCGGAATATGGGCAGTGTCCAGAGATTCAAAAAGAGGCTCTAATCCGGCGGTACTGAAGTTCATGACAGCATACTTCAGAATGGCAAGCTTGGTTGACAAATTGGGCTCCTGGCCTTTAGACAAAGGGCATTCGTAGACTGCTTTAGCTGCGGGGAGGAGATCTTGTCCAACGAGAAGCTTGACCAAGTCTTCCTGTGAGGTGGAATCAAAGGTGAGGCCGTTTTCATCGGATTTTTCGGCAATCCGTCTGATCTGACGGCTATCGTTCTCGATCGCAAAACCTCTCATTACCGTGAGCCACGGCGAAGGACTAATCTTGCGTAATCGGTACCAGAATGTCTCAACAGTGTGCCGTGCCTCTTCGGGGTTACCATTGAGGGCCTGTATATCTATATAAGTAAGAAGCGTGTTTCGATTGATTCGGTTTCGGCCGGATCCGTGGTCTTCGCAAAGCTCATGGAACGCGTAACGCGCGACCTTGCGGACAATCTCGCGCGCATCGGGTAGGCAAGTAGCTTCCGATAGAACATAGAGCATGTTTTCCAAGCTTTCTGTAGAAAAGACCCTGTGCCAGTCCTCCGATTCCAACTCCTCTTCGTGAGCTCGCAAGTGTTTCCATGTCGTGCTGAGCAAACGCGCCTGGAAATGCGTTATTACTCCCGGCTCTCCCGCGCGTGTTTCAAAGAAGTCTTGGAAAGCCTTTGCTAAAATATCATTTCCCGGCCCTCTGCTCTGATCCGTCAACGATCTCAGGAGATCCGTCATCGGTTTCAAGCCGATTTCAGATGGCAATGTTGCAGGCGGCGGCCCCTTGGGAGGTGCGATGTTGAAGGCAAAGAGCCCACGACGCTGAACATACGAAGGGCCGGACGTTGCTCTTCGAGATCGATACGTCCGGACAGTGTGCAGAGATCTATGGGGGCATCGCGGCGAGGAAAGCGGCTCATTGTTGAGGATCGCTCGAAAGACACTTCGTGTGAGTCGGGATTGCATGTTGGCCTGTCGCTGCCGGTATAGTGTCAATTACCTCAAATGTTGAAGGGCGAAATGGTAAGCGGTAACAGTTTCAATGCATTTGACAAGACAAAGTGCACGAAACTAGGTTGAGAGAGGGGAGCTGTGTCGCGCTGGGACTCTACTCGAGTTGGGTCTTGAATTATTTTGCTTTAAAGTCAAATTAAGTCATGCGGAGGTCTCTGCAAGTCCAAGTCTTGGCACTCCAAAAAGAATTCCGATTGATCTCCATCAACTTTCACCATCAACCCCCGTCTGCCGGAGAACCAGAAGCCCAGTCGGCACAATGTCATTTTATCTATCTTCTTTTGCCTCGTTACGGCCCATTTCAACGGCTGTTCGATCGGCCTGCCGCTTCAATTCAACAACAACCGGTGCTGCTACAACTGCCGCCTCACATGGCTCGCTACCACAACACAAAACGAAATACAGTAATCCCAGATCCTACTGATAAGACGTATAAATGTCAGGAGCCATCTACTAATTTCTCTGAAATTCTAGGCAACCAAAACAGAAGCGCAAGAATTCGGGCAGTCACCAGAGATCGCTCCAAATTCAAAGAAGAGCAGAGGGTGCAACAGGAGGGTCGTGCTATGGAACGCTTTGCATATCGCCCCTTCCAGCCCGGTGACATCTATTCTCCTCACGATCTCAGCCCCGCCGAGCAGAAGAAGTGGAAGAGAACTCAGGCCCCGGCCACAGACGTCTTTGATGCCCTCAATCTCAACCCGTTAGATCAATACAAGGTACGACTTCCGGTGTATAGTATAATAAGTTTGAAGCCGGCGGATATCGGCTAATCCTTACCTCGCAGAATTTCTCCATGATGACCGAATACATGACTCATATGGGTCGCATCAAGCATAGGAATGTGACTGGTCTGCGCGCCGTCAACCAACGCAAGCTGGGAAAGGCAATCCGAAGAGCCGTCGGCCTGGGTCTCATGCCGAGTGTGCACGGTCATCCGGAAATTCTAGCACAAACAGTGAGATATAAGCTGGAAAGGGGTTTCTATGGAAAGGAGTGAAGAGGCGCTGTGACATCAAAGCAAACTATAATTCTTGTCTATTTCGTGTTTTCCCTGTCTTTTCTGTCTCGTTATCGTGTGATGAATGCTGGCATCAACAGGGAGCAATGTACTATATCATACCAACCGTGTCCCCGGCGTAGGGCTTGATTCTGAATCATGTATTTTATCCAATATGATAGATTCAAGTATAGTGCCGATGCAGTATGCCAATCCTTCGTTTACTTCAGATATTCCAGCCTGGCTGTGCAACATCACGATGGCGATCCACCAGGCGCCGAGCGGGTAAACAGAGCTGTCCCCTAGCCTCTCCCTCTTCCCCGCTCCATCAATCTGTTGCTTCTCAATTGTCCTCACTCAACCTTGTGTCTAGTTAGCCTGGTCATGGCAATCACAAACGGTCAGTCTTATCTTATTTGACTCGCTTTTCTTCGATTGTCGCTAAGATACATCCCAGAATCGATCTGGGCCGCCAGCCCGTCCACTGCGCGGGGTCAGCCCACCCAGCTCTCCTCCGATGCGAAAGGTGAACGCCTCGCATATGCGGTATGTCAGATTTCGTTGTGTAGCTACTCATACTCTCCATCTCTATAACACATTGGGTTAATCAAATGGGCTTCCTGTCCGTAGTCGAATAAATCCATCTTCGTACGTTCGATTGACGACCCGGCAGTCGCACGGCAATACACCGAACACAAAACACAGACCACAGTCGCCCGGTTCGCCCCGTCTGGATTCTATGTCGCTAGTGGAGATGCTAGTGGTATAGTCCGAGTCTGGGACTGTGTCGGCGATGGACTTACAAAGGGCGAATACAGCATTGTTAATGGCCGGATCAACGACATTGCTTGGGACGGCGATTCTCAGCGCATCATCGCCGTCGGAGATGGAAAGCAAAGATACGGGCATTGCATTACCTGGGATAGCGGAAACACTGTCGGCGAGATTCGCGGCCATACTCAGCCCATCAATACTGTTTCGATTCGTCAACAACGACCATTGCGCGCTGCCGCGGCTGGTGATGACATGAACATGGTCTTTTATCACGGAGCGCCGTTTAAATTTAACAACGGCATTCGTGACAAGCATACTAACTACATATATGGCGTTGGCTTCAGCCCCGATGGCTCGACATTAGTCAGTGTCGGTGCCGACAGAAAGATCTGGTTGTATGACGGCAAGACTGGGGAGGCTAAAGGTCAAATTGGAGAAGGCGAGCACAAAGGAAGCATCCTCGCTGTTTCGTGGTCCAAAGACTCACGCAAGTTCGTCACAGCAAGTGCGGATAAGACCGTCAAGATATGGGACGTGGAAGCTGGAAAGGCCATTCAGAACTGGTATATTGGTGGCGAAGGAAGTACAAACGTTCGGGATCAGCAGGTTGGCGTGGTCTGGCCCCCAGGCAGGAGCGACAACTTGCTCATTAGTTTGTCACTAAGCGGTGACCTGAATTACCTTGTTGAAGGCACACCAGAGCCAAGACAAGTCGTCCACGGCCATCAAAAGAACATCACATCTTTGACCACATTTGGCTCGGGTGGAGATGAAACACTATGGACTGGAAGCTTCGATGGAAGCGTGTGCAGTTGGAATGTTCCAAAGGGAACCGCGGAGGACATTGAAGGAGATCGTCACCCTTCCTACATCGCAGGTCTCGCACCAACCCAGGAAGGCACAGGGAGAATATACAGTGTTGGATGGGATGACACTATTCGTTCGATCGACGTCGGAGCCAAAACTTACACCGGCACTTCGTCAAAGTTGTCTGGACAGCCCAAGGCCATTGCCGCTGGAAACGCAACTGTCTTGGTGGCGACGCCCGAAACGGTTGAGATTCACAAAGACGGTCAAAAAGTAGGAGATTTCAAGGCGGACTCTGTCACTGCTGTGGCTTCGCATGGCAACATAGCAGCGATCGGACGCGAAGACGCCACAGTCCAGATTTGCGACATCTCGGGGTCCACATTGACACCAAAGAGGGATATCAAGGGATCCCAAGACCCCGTGTCTGTCCTTGCTTTCTCACCGGATGGCTCCAATATTGCTATCGGCGACTCGCGCGGTCGTGTGCTTGTGTACAAAGTTGCCGACGGCAGCTTGGTGGTTGACCGTTGGACAGCACACACGTCTCGAATCACCTCCATTGCATGGAACAGCAATGGCACCCACGTTGCCAGCGGTGGCTTGGACACAAATATATTCGTTTGGAGCTTGACAACACCAGGGGACTGGCTGCAGGTGTCACATGCCCACAAGGAGGGAGTCAACGGTGTCGCATGGATTGCTGGCGGCTCCAAAATTGCCTCTGCTGGTGTGGATGCAGCGGTCAAGGTGTGGCAGGTCGAGGGATTGAGATAGACAAGCTCGGATACCTCCGTATAGAGTATTCGTAGTGTACTAGCCGATGATTATCATTTTCCTTTTTTGTTATTAGTGCGTGTACTAAAAAGGAACCTCCCGTGGCAATAGGAGCATAACAATGCTGATGGTGATGATCAAAGCTTCGGCCATGTCATCTCGCAGTTTCACTCGCAACGTCTCCGCTTCCGACGGCACGATTTATCCGGTTGCGTATACGGGACGAAGCAAATATGAGATGAGGCCATGTCTGCGTTTGGGGACTCGTCGACCGGCTCACAGCAATTTCTCCGCTCTCAAAAGGTAAGTTGCTCTTGAGCGCCCTACCTGACGCAGCTACCCACGACCAGCCTCCCACGCGGGAGTAGTATCGAATCAGTTCTGACCGCAAATTATTATCTCAGCTACGCCAGACGTCTTTTATCCTCCCCAAAACCGGCCAGCGCCTGAGAGGCCTCGTACACCTCCGGAGTTCGCGCCCCGAGCCTAACGGCCATGCAGACAATGAAGAACGACGTGGACTTTTGTCTGGAGAGCTTCAACTGGGACCAGAGGGCCTTTCGTCCCGCGTGAAAGGGAAATTCTCCGGTCAATGGCTTGCGTTGCGAAAGTTCGTCTCTTCGGAACTGGGTATCGGCGTTCTGAAATGCAGCCTGGCCTATCTGCTTGGGTCTTTACCCACCTTTGTTCCACTACTCGCTGCGTTTCTTGGCCATCAGGATAGCAAGCATATGGTGGCCACCATAACGGTTTACTTTCACCCGGCCAGGTCACAGGGAAGTATGATTAAAGCGCTAGTATGTGCGCTTCTCGCCTTCCTCTATACGACATTCGTTTCGGTCACGAGCATGTTCGTTTCGATGTTCTTCCAGGATACCCTCGGCCTGATTCCGCTTGGGCATGCAGTTGTTCTCATTGTTTTCTGCGGAGGTGGGTTGGGTTTCATTGGGTGGACAAAACAGAGATTGGGCGATCCGCTCGTCAATGTTGCATGCTCGTTGGCGTCGCTCTCGACTATAAGCGTCTTGACGAAGGAAGGTGCAGTCCAGGCCGGGGATTTATCCTTTGCAAAGATATCTCAAGTGCTGAAAATGATTCTCATGGGTGTCACGGCAACTGTGACTGTCTCGTTCCTGATATTCCCCATCTCTGCGCGGAAGAAATTACGAGCCAATCTCACAGAAGTCACCGAGGCAATGGCATCAATGCTTGCCCTTATCACGGAGGGCTTTTTGAGTGGGTCAGAAGAGGAGTTTCAGGCCGCAGAATTCTTGGATGCAGCTGCACGGCATAAGATGGCTTATAGCCAACTTGATTTCCTTGTCAAAGAGGCAAAGCTCGAACACTACGTGAGAGGAACCGAGAAGGAATACAGGCTGGAAAAGCACCTTGTACGATGGGTACAGGATATAACGCACAATATGGGCGGATTGCGCAGTGCTGCTTCCTTGCAGTTCCAGCTCCTGAAACAGAGCAAACCCGCGGATTTTATGCAAAGTCCAAACGCTTCCTTTTATGGCTCTCTTGATTCCCACAGACCAATGAGCCCTTGGTCGTTACCTGAGGATCGATCTCATCTTGAACCAATTGACGAGAGGCCGGAAGAAGAGCTTTCAGAACCTGAAACTGTTCGGCCGGTCTTGAGCCGGGTACAGACTTCTGAATCGGGAGCGGCACCCAACCTGCTTCCTGCCGATATATTCGCCATCTTTATAGACCATCTAGGGCCCTCTATGGTAAGTCAGTTTTTACAAAGTGAATGGACACATTGCTAATGACCAGTAGCGAGCCCTTGCTTTTACGTTAAAGGGGATATTCAATGAGATCCCTTTTACTCCAGCTCCGGATCATAAGGTTTCCATTGACAGCAGATTTTGCACGAGTCTCGACCGCGCGCTTGAGCTCTATCGTGAATCTCGAGAAGAAGCGTTGAAAACTATATACCGACGGAAGGAAATACTTAAAATCAAAAACCTCGAGTTCGAAGCCGATCTTGAGGAGGTTGCCGCGAGCTGTGGGCATTTTAGTTTCTCATTGCTCGAGTTCGGCGAACAATTGAAAGAACTGCTCGCAATTCTTGATGAATTGCAACTCGAATCTGAAGAACGGCCGCATGGTCGGTCGTGGAACTGGCTGAGGTTCTGGCGTAAAGGAGAATCAGAGCGGAAACGGTTCTCTAGTGAGTTGAATTGTATTGCGTTATGCTTGAATCCAGCTTTTATTGACCGAACACAGATCAACCGTTAATCAACTCAAACCCAAGAGGCATCATTACTCCTCCGCTGGGTAGCACTGAATATCTCCAAACAACCTCGAGCAAGTCCCCTAGGAGTGCCAGATTCGGGTATCGACTGTGGAAATCACTCGGCGTGTTTCGACGCGACGATACTAAGTTTGCGATCAAGGTCGGCGCTGGTGCAGCACTTTACGCCTTGCCATCCTTCATCTCATCGACTAGACCGATCTACTCTCACTGGCGAGGAGAATGGGGTCTGCTCTCCTACATGTTGGTCTGTTCCATGACTATCGGCTCATCTAACACAACTGGGTCCGCGCGTTTCCTTGGTACATGCCTCGGCGCGGGATGTGCTATATTGTCTTGGTATATCACTAGCGGGAATGCATACGCTCTTGCGTTCGTTGGTCTAATCATGTCAACTTGGACCGCCTACATTATCATCGTCAAACGCCAAGGTCCGATGGGGCGCTTCATTATGCTTACATACAATCTTTCTGTCTTGTATGCCTACTCACTCACTCAGAAAGATGGTCAGGACGATCTAGACGAAGGAGGGGACGACCCGGTGATTACCCAGATCGCTCTCCATCGAGTTGTAGCTGTGTTCTCAGGCTGCATCTGGGGTGTGATCATCACAAGGTTGATCTGGCCGATCAGTGCACGCAAGAGGCTAAAGGACGGGCTTGCCCTGTTGTGGCTTCGAATGAGCCTTATCTGGAAGTCTGGTCCATTATCTGCAACTTACGATTTGAAACAACCGACGGAATTCATGACTGCTAGGGATAAACTCGAGGTTGAACGATATATATCCCATTTGGAGTCCCTTCAAGCCTCTGCCCGCTCTGAATTCCAGCTCAAGCAAGCTTTCCCGGATGCCGCTTACACCAACCTTCTTGCGCGCACGCGGAGCATGGTCAATAGCTTCGTCGCAATGAATCTAGAATTGGTCAAGAATATGACGGCGTCGGAGGGGGAGCTTGCTATCCTTGACTATACGGTGCGAGAGCGCCGGCATTTGTCCTCTCGCATCAGTCACCTATTGTCTTGTAAGTACTCTATATTTATTGCACGTAATCATCTAACCAAGTCCTCAGTTATGGCCTCTTCCATGAAGTTGGGGTATCCGCTGAACGATAATTTGCCCAACGTTGAGCATGCGCGAGATCGACTACTTGCGCGTCTTTTCCACTACCGCAAGGACTTGGAAGCGTCTAGATCGTCCACGGATGAAGATTATGCGCTGCTATATGCATACGGTATGTATTTCTAAGGCCGTGCTTTGGGCTTCCGTCTGACCTGATCAATAGTGCTCGTGACGGGGCAGCTATCGAAAGAAATCGAGGGAATCTCCGAAGAAATCGGGCGGCTGTTTGGGGTGCTAGACGAGGAAGCAGTCAAACTATATGCGTAGTAAAAATACAAAATATATTCGCGTAGTTGTGGTGACTCGAGTCTGAAAGTATAAAATCAGTTGGCGGGGGAGCTCGTCCGCTTCGCTTTGGCAGTCACAGTCGAGCAGCAGGTTGGAACTCCTTCCATCAACTCGCCCAACTCCGGCCATCCACCCGCCGCCCTTTCCATCGTGGTTCCATCCATTTGAACATTCATTCATTAGATACTGCGTTTTGCCCATCGGATTCCGCATTTTCGGCACCTCTTCTCCTTCATGAAGGTGTAATACACCTCCGTCCCGGCTTCGCGCAGCCTGTCGCGCCTCCGCGAACCCCAGCCCCAACCATGCAGATTGACCCTGCGGCACTGAGTCGAACAGACTCTGCGTCTGCCGCACTCTCTTCATCCAAAAATACGGCTCCCAGTTCTTCAACAACTCAGAAATCCACTAAAGCCCTGATATCCGTCCCGCGACTGGATTTGGAGCCTATCTACACGGAGCTGAAAGCCGCTATTGGCGACAAGTGGACTGAGTACAAGCAAGCTACCTCTGGCTTTCTATTAGGTATGTGCCGCCGAGTTGACGCTGGCTTGGCTTGTTCATACCGTTGCTTGTCGCACTTTTCATTGTTCACTAACGGGCTTCTGCACTCGTCGTACAGGAGAATTGAACCAAGATGAACTCGCATCACGGATCGACTCGATAATATGCGCCGACCCGAAAACCGAACATCTTCACAATAACTTTGTCTGCGCGATCATTGGGAACCTCACGCGGGATCTTCCCGACCATGGCGTTGCAAGTTGGGTCTCCGCGAACGACAAGCCCTCCGTGGTGTCAAAACCGACCTCTGGAGATGCCGCAGAACAGCGACTCAAGACCGAGGTCATGCAGTTGCCTCCTAGAGATCGCCGGCGGATCAAGGGAATTCCAGAGGTATGCTTCAAACGAGACACAGCGCTATATATCCCCGCACGAACTCGAATATAGGTTAACAGCCTGCTCCTACCTAGCGTGACCCGCACGAGACGATACCCAGTGAATTGGAGGAATACCACCTGGCTAAACAGGTCAGGGTGCCCAACCAAGTCCCCGCAAGCGCGGGTGGCTTGAATATGACTAGTAAGTTCTATAAACCGCACGCGGTGGTTTCGCGAATGGGGGCTTACCACTTCGGCTGCCCTTTAGATTGGGAGTTGGAAGTACGAAAACGATATGAACAGTCGCTCGCCCAAGAAACCGGCGAATTTCCTGATGCCGAATCGATACACGCGCGGATGGTCCCCATATGCTACGAAGAGTCTGTCGTAAACGGCGCGGGCGTCGCATGCGCCGAGTTCATGGCGATTGCAACTGAAACGTTTGTTAAGGAGGTTCTTTCGGTCGTATTCTCCCGGACAAGATCGAACGGCCCGTCCGGTACTATAAACGGTATGATGAAACGGTCGTACAAACAGCAACTGGAGAGAGAAGAACTAGCTTTCACTCGGGGAGAAATCGCCAAAGACAGCGCGACTGGTTTGCTTCCCGTCGAGGCCAAGGAAGCTAGTACTCGCAGCGCACTTGGAGTCAGGGATCTTCGATTGTCGTTAGAAATCGGAAGTGGAGTCTTGAGCCATATGCCGTTAATCGTGGATCAGATCATGGGAGGCTATCTTGAAGACGAACTAGAAGCCGACAAACAAGAGCGTGTTGACCTAGAAGACAGAAGGCCCGTGGGCTACGTCGATGAAATGGACCTTGATGAAGCAGATATAGGCTTCGAAGGTGCCACATCGAGCGACCAAGACCAACTGGACGCATTGCTAGACGAGTGTCTCTCGATGGCCGCCTAGGGCTTTTCTTCGTCACTCGCGACATCATTTCTTTTCATTGACAGCATTCTGATCATTGTTGCCATTCACCTCTATTCCTCAATCAACTCCGACATTTGGCCCATCAAAGCATATGGCCATTCTTTGCAGCATCTCTGTTCGGGAAGGGTTAAAAGGCGTCCTGGGAGTATTGGATAGCCACTGACGGTGTGGTATTATCGCTTATTGCATTCTGGCTCCGGAGTTTGATATTGGCTTTTCTACTTTTCCTACCTATCATAAACCCGACCCAACTCCATTTCATACATCATCATCACTTCCACTTCCCGCCTACTTCAGGCACTTAGTGAGAGAGGCGGAAAAACACAACCAACAGCAGCGAGGATGCGATATTCACCGATTTCATCCCCATGGCCTGCTTGAGCCATTATAGTTCTATCATGACGGGCCCAAGCAGCCCAGCACAGCACTTTAACGGCCAGAACGTCTGGCTAAGTTGTGATTGATTAGCTAGTCTTCTGTGGCTTGTCCTACTTCTCCTGATATTTTCAGTACTATATATAGGGATGGCTTTTCTTGGTTGTGTTATTTTAGCCAACTATAGAGCTGATAAGTTAGTGACCAACATGGCATGTCCGCTTGACGTCTCGCTCGTTCACAGTTACAGAAATTTCTGCATTGAGTAATGGTGGTAGTAGTAGCCTTGAATAATATGGTAGTTATAAACGCGGACGGAGCCGATAAATCTTATGTCTCGAAGGGATGCTCCCACCCAAGCGTTCAATCAAGTTCTCTCGCTTATTTCCTACTCCAAACGCCTGTCCTGGGCCGTAAAGCATAAGATCTAGTGAAAATGGTATGATACTATACATGCAAGGAATAGGCCGGATTGATTAGTGTCTTTTCCATTCAGAAGAAGCACCAGGAAACCATGTCCATGCCCTCATTGAGAGAGATTGTCTGCAACCAACTTGAGGATCTCCTCGGTCGATTTATAAGCATTAGCTGGATCTTTGGCAATGGATTGCCAGAGTTCGCCGTGTTTAGGTTCCGATAAGATGCATTTCGAGATGACGTCGGCTCGTTTTTCCTGTGAGCGGACCGTCGTTAGAGAAGGGCTGTCTTTTGGGAGAAAAGAGAAGGTGAGGGGGAGGGGGAGATAACAACGTACATCAGTGCCATGCTGTAACAAGAACTTATAATACCAGGCCCAGGCATCGCCGAGGTCACTATTTGAGACAATGGCCTTCTCGAACCAGGTCATGGCCTTTTCGAGGCGCCGTTCGCCCCAGAAGATTCGCGCCACCGTGATAAATAATAACGGATCATTCTCGACTTTCTTGATCGCTTCTAAGCTTCGGGCTTTGCGTTGGGCCCGCGGTTCAAGGTACCAAATGCTTTCACTCCAAAGCAAACCGGACGAAGGGACTTCCTGGAGTGCTCTTGCCATTAAAACCTTGGCTTGTGGGATGTTGTTCGCGCGCCGTTCAACGCGGACGCTCTCCGTCCAAAGCTCGGGGCTGTTTGGAACTGCTAGACGAGCTCTATCAAGGACAGAACGGGCACGGACTACTGCACCAGCTTTTTCTTCCAATCTTGAGGCTAGAAGCCAGAGCGGGACGGATTTGGAGCATGCGCGGGTACCTGTGCCGTAAGCCTCTCGGGCCTGTGGGACCTTGTTTTGCGACTCGTAGATTTGACCCTTCATCATCCAAAGCTTGTCAGCCTTGGGGTACACCTGGAGGCCTTGGTTTACGAGATCTAGCGCCTCGTTGATGTTTCCTAGTTGTCGTTCAAACGCGACACTCTTGATCCAAACGCGATCGGTTCCTGCCTCGCGTCGAGCTGTTGCAAGAAGTTCTCGAGCTTGGTCTGTTTGCTGTGCATCCGCCTCTAGTTTGACGGCAGCCAGCCAGATATCTTCGTTGTTGGGGTTCTGGTTGAATGCACGGCCAAGCACACGCCGCGCGTCATCGATTTCTCCAGACTGCCACTTCTCCTTTGCAAGCTGCAGCCAGAGCTCTTCGCTTTGTGGGCAAGCTTCAACAGCTTTCTCGAGAACCTGCCATAACGCTTCCTTGGTTCCGTGGTTACGCTCAAGATCCGCGGCGGCAACCCAGATTGATTTCCGGTTAACAAAGACGCGCAAAGCATATGCATAGATGGCCCTCGCTGTCTCGTATTTTCCTTTGGCAATACTAGCCTTGGCATCATCCATCCAGATATCTTTCCGGTCGTCATCCTCGTCGAGTCCCCACCCGAGCGTCTCGCGGATAATCGCACCACATGTGAGAACTGCTCCTTCTTCCTCACACTTCTCTGCTTCAGCAATCCACTCCTCTCGTTTAAGCATGGCATTCTCTCGTGCAAGTGATTGAATAGCTCTCTTCATCACATTCACCTTGTTGAAGGTTCCCATTTGTTCTTGGAGTCTAGAAGCAGCAATCCAGATCTCGTGGCTTGTTGGAACAGCTTTACGTGCAGCGTTCAGGACCTTCTGTGCATTTTCAGGGGTTTCCAAGCGCGCAAGGGCCAGCCATAATTCAACGGAGAGGGGTATCATCTCAACCGCCTTAGCCAGCAAGAGGCGCGCATCGGCAGGATCCTCCTCCAGGTTAACAGCCTCCTTCCAAATCGTGACGGACTGAGGAATATGCAGGATAGCCTGTCTAAGAACGTTTTTCTTTGCCCGCGGCTCTGTTTCGAGCCTCATAGCTTCAATCCAGAGTCGGGTAGATCGATCGTTGTTCTTGATTGCGTTCGCAGCAATGACTTTAGCATTGTGTCCTTCGTTGAGTCGAATGTTCTCAAGCCAAGCATCTTCACTCTTCGGGCATAGATCACATCCTTTTGCCAGGATATTTCGTGCAGTGACAATCTTCCCCGCGAGCTCTTCCAGTCGGGCGAGAGCAATCCAACCAGGGGCATGTTTGGGATTCGTCCTAGTCACCGATTCCAGCAACACACGCACACGCTTGATGTCTCCAACTTCGATTTCACCCGCCTTGAGTTCCGATTGTGTTAGACTCGTGAGATATCCTTTGGGATCAATACTAGTCGCACTCCCCGACGTAGTGTCGCCGGAGGATCCCATGGCTGCCTGGTCCAGTTTGACCTGAAGCACCTTGTCACGAGCAGCACTAATATTGGCGAAATTCGTTATCATCCCATCTGCGCCATCGGCCGCACGGCCATCTGTCTGAGAACCATCATCGGCAACCGTGGTGTCAAACTGGGAGGAGTCTCTGGCGCTCGCAAGCACACTATCGGGCACGGCGTAAAAGCGCTGTTGCATTCGTAGGTTTTGTTTCGTTCGTCTGTTTTTGCCGGTAAGATCTCCGACCTCCGGCAGATTCGCCCATTCGTCTTCAGATACCGAGGCGAGCGAGCGCTTCAAGTCGGCAAACTGCTGCTGGATTTTCGGGTTCTTTCGTTCGTAGTCTTCTCGCTCCTGTCGTTCTCGAGCTTCCCTAGAGGTGGAGAAGGAATCAAGTCGGTCATCTATCCAGAAAACCGGGGCTAAACCCGATGAACAAATCACTCCCTGACTGGGACTGGGTTGCGGGTTTACTAACCTTCTCACTTTTCGCCGTCTGTCCATCTTCTCGTCTACCTCCTTGTATATGCGGTCCGCCTCATCATCTTCCTGGTCGAACTGGCCGTATGCGAATAGTCCGACTTCGTTGTCCGGGTCCTGGAACCGCTCGTCGTCCTCCTCCTCTGCAGGCTTTTCATCCCCCTTTCCCTTCTCTCGCGATGCGCCATATGCTGTCGGAGGTGCTGCCCCGAGCAACTGTGCTCTTTTCGCAAGCGCAGCCTGGATCTGCTCTGGGGTCGGCCCTTCGCGAGCTGGTCCAAGATCCGAGCGAGTAGTAAAACCAGTGGCGCCACGACCAAGACCAGCAACGTAATTCTCGGGCGCAGGTTGGCTGAGAAAATCCTTTCGTCCGGATGCCATGTTGAAAATTTGATGGCTTGACTCTGGGGTCGAGCTTGATGGCGAAGCTTGGACGGTTCTGTTGACCAAAAGGGCATGGCCCGCAAAATAATAGTTCCGCTCCGATTATCTTATCGCTCTTGGAGCTTCCATCAAGGGAAGGCAGTTGTGCGGAGTGCTCCGTAAATCTACATGCAAGTTCAGCTCGTTTTGACGAATATTTACTTGAAGCAAGTTCTTATTTAGAGGTACATTGTTGTTGTCACCATTCTTAAAGGCCCCGCAAGCCCACGCATAATCAAAATAGTAGGAATCATAGAGTCGAAATGGACCTTTTGGCAGACAACCTGGGCGATTAGAAAGAGAGACAAGAGGGTTGACAGTAGAAGAAACGATTGAAAGCAAAACCATATTGTGTAACATCTGATACAAAAAGTGAGCCTGCCTGCGTGCATGTCTCTGTTATTCGAGTACAAGCGCTACCCTAGCCGCGCGCATATGGATGAAAGCCGCGGTGGCCTCCACGCCCTCCTCCACGGTAGTTTGCGCCAGGCTTCCCGGCGTTCTTGGGCCCTGTTGGGGCGTTTGCAGGGGCGGCGCCTTGTGGCTGGGGTGTCTGACCTGCATCTATGTTAGTAAAAGGTGTAAGCAATGTGGGTCGTGTCACAACAAGAAAGATTCCCAACGTACCACGTCCCACGCTACCAGATCTGTTCATGGCTTGAGGTCCTGTGGGGATGTTCGGCTGAGGTACTTCGTCGTACATGCCTTCCCACGACGTTGGGCCTCCCTGTTGATACGGAGAGAAACCTCGATTCTCCATTGCCCGTCGAGCTTGCTGCTGTTCATACTTTTGCTGTTCAAACGCTATCTGCTCATGCGCGTTGTATCCAGGACCTGCGCGGTTAGCAGAGTAATTTCCTTGCATGTTCGTGTTCCCGCCCATACCCATCTGGCCTCCCTGACCCTGGTTCTGCATTTGTTGCATCTGCTGCATCATGGCAGGATTCATCATGTTCTGCATATTTTGAGGAGTCGGGCTCTGCGCCGGAGGACTCATGCTTGGCGACTGCTGGTTGTTGCCCATCTGCATTTGCTGCATTTGCTTCATCTGCATCTGTTGCATCAGAGCAGGGTTCATCCCGCCCATTGCCATTCCGCCCATATTTTGACCTTGAGCGGCTGCTACCGCCATTTGCTGCTGCATCAGGGCAAAGTACTGTTGCATGCGTTGCCAATACTGGGCCATCATTTGTGGAGTGAGGCCATTGGGCATACCAGCTTGACCTTGGCCACCAGACTGTTGCTGAGAACCGTCGGCTCCACCCTGGCTATTGTCCCTGAAGTCTCTACCACGGCGGCCACGATCTTCTTCGCCGCGTAGATTGCCCCTCGGCTGAGCCTTTTTCACTTCAATGGGCTTACCAAGGATATCCAGGGGACGTGACAGGGCGGCTTCGACGGCGGCCTCACTATCGAACGTCACAAACCCAAACCCACGAGGACGGCCAGTATCCTTATCGATCATCAAAGTCGCATCAATCACACGACCAAATTGCATAAAGAACTGTTTGAAATCCTGCTCGGTAGCCTCTTGACTGACGCCTCCAACAAAAATCTTGCTAGTTTTCTCTTGCTCATCACGCGGGATG
This sequence comes from Aspergillus pseudodeflectus, assembly GCF_044049435.1. Lineage (NCBI taxonomy): Eukaryota > Fungi > Ascomycota > Eurotiomycetes > Eurotiales > Aspergillaceae > Aspergillus > Aspergillus pseudodeflectus. The sequence continues at coordinate 128,768 of NW_027263835.1, read as the reverse complement.
GCGCGCTTGGGGTCAATCTAGAAATTCATCAGAAATTCGTCCAGCCGAAACGGCGCAGGTGATAGGTTGCAGGCCTTACGATCTTTCCGTCTAGGTAGTGCTCTTTGACCATCACAGTGTTCACTGTTTTTGGGTCTCTGAATGTCAAGAACCCGAACCCCCTCGACCGTCCTGTAGCACTATCGCGCATAACAGTACATTCTTGTACCTCTCCGAACTGCGAGAAGTACTCCTTCAATGATTCTAGATAAGAAGTTAGACGCATGCATAACCTCGACGGTCTGAGATAATCTTCAAAAGTACTTACGATCTGTTGTTTCCCAGTTTAAACCGCCAATGAACATTTTCCTGTTGAAAAAAAAAAACACTCTTGTTAGCAAAGCCGGTATACCCGGTTGACAGACACATAAAAGCAACGAGAATGCAGAGGAAAAGCGCTTGAAGTGCATGTCATAATCTGGCGTGTGGCTGGATATCGCTGGCGAAGGGTGATGGTTCATGGCGACATGTGCTAGGTCCTGAGACCTTCGTCATATGTTGTGCTGTTCGTTGACCCAGTGTGTCCACATGTCTTTCGATCATTTCGAGGTTCGAATTTGATAATCAATGGCGACAGTGAATCGGTGTAAAAATGTGACAACGGTCCGTCTAGCACGAATACGTCCGCAGTTTGCGTTGAGGAGATTCGCAGCTCAGCGCTTCCAGTGGTGTTATTTCCGGTTTAATCACAGCCATCGCATTACAGGTCGACGCAGCAGCTTCACTGCTAACCAAGATGGAGCCCCAGGGGCCAGGCGGTTGCGTAAGTAGTAGACAGGACCACAATGGGGATGATGTATGCCCGGCGGAATAAGTCAATTGTTCTTCTGTCTCTGACCAAGGTATCTTTGCCTGCCTGTCTATAGACTCCGAAGCTAGGTAAACTGATCGAAGATGCCCAACCAGTCAGTCGAGGCTGCTACTCCTCACTGTTGGCGCTATATCATATACCGACAGACGCTATACGGTATCAGCCGTACTATGACGCTCGAGTTGGTGCTCGCATGTTTGATTTTCGACATTTGTCCTCCCGTAACTGCCATACTGATGCTGACTCGCTGACATATATCTTCACTAGACTTGAACGATGGCAGGGAACTCTCATTTCCACCAGTGGCGTGCTCCGTCTTGATGAATCTGGAATTATCCATGTTCATCCATGGTCGACCATGACAATGTTTCCTCCGTGAACAATGGTTCCCACCAGGAAGCCTCGGCTCAGGAAAAGACTCTCATCCGCCTTCCCACTCATCGAGCTCGCAATGCCCCAATAGCGCCCGTCTCACGGACCACCAGCCAGTCAAAACATCGTGAAGGCGCCGACACCCTAGATAGAGCAGAGCACTGAGAGCCCAGCTCTTGAGAGATGACATGCCCACGGGAGGGGCAACACTGGTTCAGCGTCCTGAAGGGTAGCTCCCTCAACATGCCCAGATCCCTCGCGCCAAACGCACAGCACATCCACGCCATGGATTCAAAGACAGGGAGGGATAAATTTAAAAATTGCTAGAGAAGGGAAAACTCACCCATCTTCCTTAATGCCAGTTCCTTGGGGTTCTGGTTCTGGTGCACTTGCATGGTTATAAGAGCCAGTATCGAGACCCGCCGAGCCATTGTGGTGGTGGCTTCCTTCGTACGAAGGGGGTTGATATGCACCGAATGTGTTTTCAGACTCGTTTCCATAACCTTCGACGGACTGGATAGCCGAGGTACTAGAGACTGGAACAGGCGCCTCGGAGGGTATGGGGTTGGGTGCGGTTGCACCTCCACCGGTCGGAGCGGTTTGATGGGTTGCTTCATCTGCATCGTACCTAGGAAAACCAGGTTAGAAATTGGAATGAGGCGACTAGGCGGAAGCAAGCAACGTACAGATCAGCGAAGAGATCCTCCTCAACGTCCTCTGGTTCAGCCATGTCGATGAAAGTTAACGCTCGTTGATGATATGAAAGGGAACCAAGAACTTGTTTCGGTCACAGGCAACCGATATGGAATAGCGAGGACAAAAAGCCGAAGGACCAGGGCAAAAAAACGAGCCTCAGGTGAATCTCTCCGCGGGCCAGTCGCCGAAGTTCTCTGTAATTAGTGATGATATAGTGAAAGCGAAGGGATGATTAAGAGGAAGCGTGAGAGTGAAGAATTGCTGAAGAAATATGGAGGAGAAGGGGGGTAAGAGCGAGAAAGAAAGTCGAGTAAGTGAAAGAAGGAAGGAGTACGGAGGACGGATGAGCCTGGAAGTTGAGATGAATTCACTCACTCTCTGAGTTGGAGAGCCCTCAGGGCAAATTTACCTTGTCAGGAACCAGTATCAACCGTTCATTACCTGTCTTTGAATGCTGCCTTCCACTCTCTTGCCAGTTTTCTTAGTTGCAAACCTTTGATTTCCAAAACGAGTAGGGCAGTTATGTTTTTTACAATACAGCTGTGTAATTTACAGCCCGCCGACATCGATGTAGGCTCATCTCCTCTGACGCCTCTTAAAGTCGGACAATTCAACAATGGCCTCTATTTACGCACTCACGGGTACCAGAGGTAGGTACTTAGCTGCCATTGCTCGAATCCCAATGGTTGTTTTATGAGCAGTCTCAATTCCTAGAGCCGGGACTGGGTAAAGAGTCTAAAGACATTCAATATTAGTGTCCCTGAAACACCCCGCAATCAAGGTTGCCGCTCGCCTGCCTCTCTCATGACCTGTTCGGTTGACATCATTTCCTCCGCACGAGCAGCCTCACACGATGGCTGCGAAGAAGGTCCAACAGCAGGTAGGCCGTACTCCCACCTCTTAGTCAGGGGCAGCTCGCTGATCTAACCATCTGCTTCACCATTAAAAGGAAATGGTCCAGGTTGGTTCGTACCTCATACTCTCTCTATGCCTCGTGTTAGGATTCAGTGGCTGATGGAGCTGCCCGTCCCCGTATACAGGCCGTTCTGAGTAAGCTTTGAATTGCTCGTTCCGTGCTTTATGTATCTTTTTCTAACCTCACCAAAGGCAATCAGCTTCCCCGTTCTGGAAAGCCAGATCAGTCTCTCAGAATAGAGCGGTCTCTCAGTCTCCTGACCAGAGCACCGTGGTTGGAGCCTCGTACTCTCACGCCAACATAATAAAGTCGGTCGTCTTTCATATACGCTCTGGCAGGCCTGCTAACCTTTATATTGCGCGCTACAGCAGAGGGTTACCGCAACAACATACACAAGCTCGAACGCCGCCTCGCCCCTCCTCCAATAACTCCCCACATATATCTCCCCTCCCTCGACGCCCGGGGGTATGGGTCTCATCGCCGCGCGCATCATACTCCGGTATCATGAATGAAGAGCTTGGGCCATGGAGCCATGATACCCCTGGAGTGAAGATTGAGGATGAGAATGATGGGGAAGAAGACATTGTGTTCGACGATGACGAGGATGAGTTTGGGCTTCCGAGCATTGCAAGCATGCGAAAGAGGCAAACCCGGAAAATCGATGCTCTGCAAACTAAGCCAGTCGAATTACTGGTTCGCGCTGAAAGCAGACCGTCAAGTCTTGGTGTTAGCCAACCGAACAATCGGCAGCGAGCTAATAGCTCAGATATCGCCGAAGAACGAGACATCCCCTTATATCCGACGACAGCTCGTAAGGGCGAAGGAAAGATTCTTCGGCCCCAATACAAAGACATTCTGCGAGGTATGATATAGCTATTCTTGAGATGAGAGCAAAATCTTAACATCCTGTCATAGATCCCGCCAATGCTTTGAATCTCATTAATCATACTGCGCCTCCGAAAGATGCATCGCCAAAGGAGATAGAGGCGCACTCGAGTCGCATTTCTAGGATTAACAAATTCAAACGCCTCTTGCAAGCAAGCACCGTGCCTTTGACCGAGCTAAGGAATCTGGCATGGTCAGGAGTTCCTGACGAAGTACGAGCCATGACCTGGCAACTCCTCCTGGGATATCTCCCCACAAATAGCGAGCGACGCATCGCTACTCTTGAGCGAAAACGAAAAGAGTATCTAGACGGGGTCCGTCAGGCCTTCGAGCGCAGCAGCGCAGCGGGCGCGGGGAATCCTCCGTCTTCAAATACCGGGCGCGGGCGAGGACTAGACGAAGCAATCTGGCACCAGATCAGCATCGACGTGCCACGCACTAGTCCTCACATACAGCTTTACAGCTATGAGGCCACCCAGCGATCGTTAGAAAGGATTCTTTACGTATGGGCTATCCGACACCCGGCTAGCGGTTATGTACAAGGAATCAACGACCTTGTCACCCCTCTATGGCAAGTTTTTCTCGGTGTCTACGTCACAGACCTCAACGTGGAGGAAGGGATGGATCCCGGCCAGCTTCCTCGAAGCGTGCTAGATGCCGTAGAAGCAGATTCATTCTGGTGCTTAACCAAATTACTTGATGGAATCCAAGACAACTATATCTATGCTCAGCCCGGCATCCACAGACAGGTTCGCGCCTTGCATGATCTGACAGCGCGCATAGACTCTACTCTGGCCAAGCATCTGGAAAAGGAAGGGGTAGAATTTATGCAGTTCAGTTTTCGATGGATGAACTGCTTGCTCATGCGGGAAATGAGTGTGCAAAACACTATTCGGATGTGGGATACCTATATGGTATGTCTAGCTAATCTCTTTCCACATCCGTCAAAGTCTGCGCGTTGTCGCATATTGACCTTTTTCAAGGCCGAGGAGCAGGGTTTCTCACGCTTTCACCTATACGTTTGCGCTGCATTCCTCGTCAAATGGACGGACCAGCTAGTCAAGATGGACTTCCAGGTACGCCCTTCTCCTCTCAACCCTTTCCATTATTAACACATTCAGGAAATCATGATGTTTCTACAAGCCCTACCAACGCGAGACTGGACAGAGAAAGATATTGAACTCCTCCTCAGTGAAGCATACATCTGGCAAAGCCTCTTCCAGGATTCCAGGGCCCACCTCCGCCCCAGTACCGGAGACCATACTCCTGACAACGGCTTCCAATGATGATGACTCGGACCTTCTCTGGCCTTCGTGCCTCTTCCAGCGAGAATCTCCTCAACCCGATAAATCATGGCATCCCACCCGCTGCCGTTCTATGCATTCGGGTTAAGGCCACAAAGTTTCTATCCACCAACGCTTCAGCTGTCAAGCACATGCCGCACCGCATGGAGAACATCGCTTTCGGCAACTTGTTGGTAATCCAGCTATCGTCTCTCTCCAGACTCGAGTCTAAGTAGTAGACATCTCTGGGGCGACTTCAATTGGCGCGTGTGGTCGCTACAGTCATGCTTGACCTCCGTCCAGGCACAGTCAGAGTAACGAAATGGCATGGTGGAATGCATGGTTAATCGTTGAGGAAGCCGTACAAGGCTCACGCTATCTTTGAGGGCATCGATATAAATAATACGGGAATTACGGTCTACAGTGACACGGACACTGTTGGATAATTCTCTTCACTCTTCAACTGTATGTAATATGTATAGAGGAACTAGGGGGTGAGCGCAAATAGGAATCTGTGCATTGACGAATGGGTCTCTAATATCCTGTTTTTTACTACGTATCGTTACCCATTCGGGATTTTGACACGTCTATTGCAACTGATATCTTAGATTACCAGTCTGAGCATGCTCTTAAGTACTGTATAAATAACCATTGGGGTTGTATCATGGATCACGGGCAGCCAACCAAAGTCAACTGATCCGGTAAACACGTATGTTCATACTTTACTAGTATACAGACAATGCGTCAACTTTGAGATGAATTGAAAGAAATCTAAGAGTCAAACGATGGTTTATGGTAGGATGAAGAGGCCAATATTTGGTATCACCAAGAGAAGGAGTGTAATGCAAGGCCAAATATGGGCACCAACAGAGAACGCTAAAGTCATCAGAAATGGCGCTGGAAGAATATGCTTTCACGCACAAGAAACTTGGAGAAAAATGGTGGTTAGTGCAAGTTATGCAGTGGGAAAAAAGGCATTGGGCGGCTCTGTGGCTGCTCAATAGGCGAAGCCATAGCCAGGGGCCGTCGGCTTACGGCCGTCAGAAGAACCATAGCTGTCACGGCTTCCTCGGCTACCGCGGCTGGTGGTACGACCATGCCGGGGTTCGTCGTGGTACGCAGAATCAACCAGGCGGTCGGAGCTGTCGTTGAATCCTCGCTTTGAGTTTAGAGGATGTTGGTCTCGGTATGGTTCGTAGGGACCAGTGAAATTGAAGTTGCTCATCTCGGAGTAATCTTTGCGAGGAGGGTGGTCCATAAGAAGTGATTCGCGCGCGTCTAGTGGCGTTAGGTCATCGATCTCACGGTTCAGTTTTTCTGAAGTAAAATTTCACATTAGCAAGATGCAAGTTACGGTAGAAAGCTTTACTCACCATTTTCCTTCTGCCGCTTTGCATAGGGATTCTCCCGGAAGCAGATAATAATTGCATTGATAGCGATGAGAATGGCAAGAAGGCCTGTCAGTGCCGATTGAACAACAACTAGAACGACGCCGGTGACCGTCTGGGTTGTTGACGAAAGGTGGAGCTCCTCGACGAAAACAAGCACGCATGCAACAGACAAGACACGGACTACCTGAATGCTGATGTTGATCCACTGGGTGGATTTAGCGACGTACGGCCGATTCCAAAGCAGGAGGATTAACATGAGCGCCTCGACAGCGAGCTGAGCGCCTGACTGCACCAATCCGTGTCCGTTAAGACCAGCAATTATGCAACCCTTGACAAGCATATACACGATGACTGGGATGAAGAGCCACCAGTAGTCCTTCTTGTAGTTGTCGTAGAAAAGACTGTACTTTCGCCACGTTTCCTTGTTTTCGTACAACGATGATGCGTCACCTTCTGCTTTCTTGTACTTGCGAGCAAGATGTATGATGCGCCAGGCGAAGAATCCGAGGATAGCGGTGAATATTGCCAAAGTCACACCGGCTAAGAGTTGCGCGGCCCAAGAGTCCCCGCTTGTGAACTGATAAACACAGTACATAACCCAGATGGAGTAGAGAATCAGAATCAGGTTAGTAATTGTTCTAGCGAGAAGACCCCAGTAATCTTCCCTAAACTCGGCAAGCTTCTTGGGGAACGATCCATATAGTGCCCATAATTCGAGGACAACTTTGACGAGCAGGATTCCCACGGTGATAGCTGCCACAACGATGGCGAAAACCAGCAGAACCGTCATGAATGTGTTAGACTGCGGAATAAGAAGCTCCTGGCTTATCCTCTCCATTCCGTCCACACTGAAAACACTCTCGTCATCGGATGATGTCTCGTTCACAGAACTCTCGACCTCTCGTATAACCAGCCGCGCTGCCCCGAAAATCATATCAAAGGATCGCTTGGTCTTGTTGGACTCGGACGATTCGCCGCCCAGTTCTTTCCAATAGTCGTAGTTATTTTCAGTGAGGTTGCCACCTGTGAGCCTTCTAAAGTTATCTATTGAGTGCTGCATTTGAGCCAAAGGAATCAGGCCAGTGCTGAAGGCGAAGTTTTTGGAAAAACTGCGATAGATAGGAGGATAGTTCACGCTGAGCATGCCATTGGTTGCCATGGTGTGGAACCAACCCATTACCTCTCCAAACCCAGGACTGGAAGACGGAGAGCCTGTGCTCCCAGCAGATCCTAGAGCTGAAAGCCCACTAAGAGCGAGCGCGGCTCCCGCCATACCTGCAGCGGCATAGGAAACAGCGGGGAGCTCAACGGATTTTCCATTGGTCAACTCGGACTGAATGCAGGCAACCTCAGTGTCGTCATCTTTGGATTTTAGCTGGAGTTTTGCGAGGCCGTCCAAGTCCGGAATCGAAAATGCAATCGACGGTATCTGACTCGCAAACTCCTCGGGAATATCCTGCGAGTCGGACGCTGAGAAAGTACCAACCGGAACAGGGCAGAGCTGGGATATGTAATTGTCGCCATCGCAGGGATCAAACTCCTTGGTGTACACTTGTTTACCATAGGCAGTTACTGATAGAACAGCCGTGACATTCTGCTCTTTGGTATTCGTTCCGGATACGTCATAGTTGATGGTTCTCGTGGACCGAGAGAATGTTATGTCCAATTTGTTGACTTTGATGGCAGAGTCGGCCAAGCATGTCGACACGCTTCCGGTGCTGAGGGTATCAGTGGCAGAACTCCAGGCAGGCAAGAGAGCCAGTATAGCGAAGGTGAGGCGAGTTGAGATGGGGTTTCGCATGTTGAAAGGAGGAATTCGTATCCGCAACTCGAGATTGTGGTGCGGTGAAAGTGTTCTTGATGAGGCACGCGATCAAGGCCAAGGGATGTTTACTCTATGAATGGTTCTGCAAATTAAAACGGCGTATGTAGTTTGAATAACCCCGGATCTTGTTATCGCACCAGTCGATTCAGTCGGATAGAGAGGCAGGATCAACCTGCGTAGAACGAAAAGGATGTGGGAAGACGATCTGTTGCTGCGAATGGCAAAAGTCTAAAGAGTGGGATGTGTATAGGGCGTCTTTTTCAAAGGGAGAACATCTGACCAAAAGAAAGAGTGATAGTGCTGAGGCCCTTTGACTCGTCAATCTTGAACCCTCCCTCTCCTCTCATTCTTCGAGGGGCAAAAGAAAGAACAGGGGGTTCAGCAAGCAGCCCAGAAGAGTCAGGGACAAAAAAGACAGTCGAGAAGGAGGATTCAAGCGAATGTTGCGAGGTGTAAAAAGAAACGATCGCAGGTGATTGATCAATCAGATAGAAAATTGACACACACAGACATTGTTGCAGAGGAAAGTTGGAGAGGATCGAGGATTCAAAGCACAGATGCACGCATCATCCTCGAGTGCTCCATCGGTCAAGAGTCCAAGAAGCCTCCCAGAATCCAGGTTGGCTCGATCTCTCAAACAAGGATACGTAAAAGGCCTAATTTAGTCATGCATTAGCCACGGCTCACTGAAGAGGCGTCGAATAGGAATGAGGGATGGACGCCGAGTGGCTGAAGCCTGTAACAAGTTGCCCCTGAGTGTCTCAGCCTGTGAATAATATGGTTTTTTATTGGCTTGGGAATGGCGCTTGCTGGGGCATTGATAATCGTCGCTTCATTCTTTGTCCAGTTCTAGGCCCTGATGTCTGAGCTGTCCGCTGTCCAGTGTCTAACGAGCTGCATCGCTCGCTGCTTATTATACTCCGTACGATCCCGACGTGAAACGATGATAGCTGAGGAAACGGCTGAGCCTGCAGCTTGTGTGCAGCACAGTCAACATACATCTGAGCCTTTGAATTCCTAAAGCAAGCGAGCCAGATAGGAAGTGGCAATGCGTTGTGTTACTGATAAATGAGTTCAAATCGAAGTCGAGGCCAGCCTGGGAGTTGGCAGATGCGCAGTTAGAAATTTTGGTTGAGAACGGTAAGTGGGAATAGTTTCAAGCGGATCCACCCAATGTCCATTTTGGTAACGAGGATCGCCCCACAACCGACCAAAGTTTCCCTCCGTCTCGAATAAAGAGCACTGTTATGATAGTGTTATTATCGTTGTCGTTGGCTCGATTCTTGGCACGTTTGGAAATATCTCTGCTGATCGTTCTCTTGTGAAATAGTAATTCAATGGAATCAATTCCCTCCACTTCCACCATTGCTTTGAACGAAGCGTCCCCCCCTCGAGGTTCGCTATGGCTGGAGCTGGCATTTGGAATATAAATCTTGTAGGACTGTCTCAAGCATTCTCTCTTGTTGTCCTGATACGATGCGTTGCCCATACTCTCCAGCAGGGCATGTCAGCAAGCTGCCCTATAGTTACAGAGCACCAGGCCACTGCCAGACCGAACTTCGACGCCCATACTTAATCAATAATGCCCAGTTTTGGACGAAACGTCGAGACTCGAGCCGAGTCTAATTAGCATCTCTATTTGACTCTCGTTAATTACAGCTATCTAGGCCCCTAGGCTCGTTGGTGTGTTTACCAAGAATACTGGGGTACTCCGTACAGTCACATTTGCTATTGAAAAGAATGATCCACTCAATTAACTCGAGACAAGAATAGTGGTGGCTTCCCGTTCTCTGATTCCTCATTACCCCTGAACTGTGAGACCTCTCTGCACAAAGTCAGTTGGAACTGTGTCCATACATCAACGGCCCCCTTTCCTCGAATCGGGGAGACTGGCAGTGCTCCCCTGGCGCTGGTTTTCCTCTCGCTTGCCCTGACAAGAAATGAAGGGCTCGAAACAGCCAAATTCTTGAAGCTCCCGACGAGAGGTTCGATGAGGAGAGAACGATTAGAGACATCCTTATTATTCTGGACGGAGTCGCGAACAGCTCGAAAGTTCAGCGCGCGGGAGATATTGAATCATACGCCACCTGCCTGGACGAGGACAACTCATATCGGGGGGTCATTTCCGGGACCCCTTCTCTTGCATTTCGCGCATTGCTGCCCTGGCACTCCTGCTGCCTCCAAGTTTGGGTCCCTTCGGTGCTTCAGTTTGCTTTGTCGCTGGCTTCGTCCGAGGCATTCGTCTGCGGGACTGCATAGCATCCATAAACTCTCGTCGGAATTGTTCCGCAACCCTATCATCGGCCGCCAAGTCGTCCGCTGCCGCTTCCTCTCCTTCTGGTTCATCGTAAACATCCACTAGCGAGATAATGGGTTATCAACAAATTCCAGAGTGTGTTTATGGGTCCCAGGGTGCACTTACGCTTACTCTCCCGCAGAACTTCCTCGACTAATCGGTCCCTCATTATATCTTGGCTTGTCCGTCGTTTCCGGTACCGAGGTGGCTTACTGGGGGAGCGGCTGGTGGACAGCTCATCATCATCACCATTCAGTCTCCTCGTCGCCTCTTCCGTTCGAGCAATATTCCGCAGCCTGGCCTCTTGTCCAAGATCTATTTCGTGAAGCTTTCCGAGAGCGGCGGGCTCACGCTCGGGAAGCTCGGATGTGGGTAGTGTGCTGTCAACTGCGCGCCGGTCAATTGCATCCAGACCAGGTGTATCTCCCGGTAGTCCCTGTCGGTAGCGTTTAGCCAGTTCGGATTCTATATAGTCCATCCTTATCTTGTTAGTCTCCATTGCAGTAAGTGCAAAGCACAGCCGGTATCAAAGGTAGTGCGACGGGGGTTCCGTACATGTGCTTGTCAACATCGACTGTCTGCCCGGTATGCGCTGTGAAGCGATCACACATGGCTCGCAGCCGGTCGCCCTCTGTGTCCTCCGCTATTGCCGTAGGAAGTGACGTCTTGTTCGCTTGGCCGGCGGTCGGTCGCGAAGTAGCTGAGAACTCTATGCCACCCTTCCGAGAGCGTTGGAGCCGTCGAAGACGTAGTGCGTCGGCTGTTTGTATAGTCTCAACATCGCTTTGAGGGTCCTGAGTTACCGGAGCGTCGTTTGACGCTGGCGATTCTGGTTGACTCTCTGTGTCGTCAGGCCGGCGTCGCTGGAACTTTCTTCTCTTAAAGGGACGAAAAAGAACTTCCTGGTTTGGATCAACTTGTGTGTCCATGATAGAAGATAATCAGTTATGCGCAGTGAGCACGAGGTTCGTCGTGGGGGGAAGGGAGGTGGAAATCGGATGCATGTAGACAAGATGAAAGTACGTCAGGTGTAGTAGTCATCATCAAATCTGACCCGCGCCAAAAGCTGCTTGTGAATTTCCCACCGCCGCACCACGAGCAGCATTCCAGCTTATCGCCTCCAATCGCTTGGTCTCTGCAAGACACCGACCTTTGATCCTCTTCTAATATTCTCTACCACTTTCCCATCCCAATAAAGCTCTGATCCGCATCGATTGCATTGCCCGTGGATCGTCCCAACCTACCTCTTGCCCTTGCGCTACTTCAAGCTTGACAATGAACACTCCCAACCAAGCACCCTCAGCTACCGAGTATGGCGGAGGTATGTGACGTTAATTAATTTCCATAAGCAAACCCTCAGGCTATACTTTTATACCCCTCAGGGCAAATACTAACCCTCTTCAACGCCCTCAGATGAGGTTTCGGCCATCGTCCTAGATCCCGGGTTCTCAACGACGCGCGCTGGCTTCGCAGGCGAAGATACGCCGAAATCCCTGATTCCGACGTATTACGGAAAATACTCTTTCGAGGGGCAGGAAAAGCTCATTTATGGCGATGATGTTTTTGTCACTCCGCGGCCGGGACTGTCGATCCACAACCCCATTGGCAGAGATGGCATCGTGGAAGACTGGGACATGGCCGAAAAGGTGTGGGAGTACTCATTTACGTCGAAACTCACAGGTGCGAAGCCTGGCAACCCGTTACATAACGGGTTGAATGATGTGCCTGAGGGGGAGCCAGTATCTGAGATGGAGGGTGTTGAATCTGAAGAGAAGCCACTAGCAGATAGTCCTCTTCTGATGTCTGAGTCAAGTTGGAACCCTACAAAGGCTCGCGAGAAGACAATCGAGATTGCCATGGAGAAATGGGGAACCCCCGCATTCTACTTGGCGAGGAATGGTGTTCTTGCGGCGTAAGTCATGGCTCTCCATACCACTTTGAGCCCGTCTAACTGGATGTTCCAGATTTGCTGCTGGAAAAGCTTCTGCTCTTGTTGTCGATATTGGCGCCTCCAACATCTCTGTAACGCCAGTTCATGATGGCATGATCCTCAAGCGCGGGGTTCAGCACTCGCCCTTGGGCGGAGATTACATCTCCTCTCAAATTCGCGCTCTATTCAAATCAAACTCTCCCCAGCCCATCACTATCACACCACACTATCTCATCTCGGCAAAGACAGCCGTCGAAGCTGGCCAACCTCCGCAAGTCAAATATAAGACCTTCCCTCCAGAGCGAGCTCCCGACGCATCCTACCGCACTTTCCTTGAGGAACGAACACTCTCCGAATTCAAGGAATGCGTCGTGCAGGTGTGGCCCGGTCCTACCAAACTCTCGGCCACGGGGCCCAACGGCGTCCCCAATGAAGAAATGGCCCGTAGCTCCCCCGGCCGCCCCTTCGAGTTTCCCGACGGTTACAACCAAGTGTTCGGCGTCGACCGCTACAGAGTCGTCGAGTCCCTCTTCGATGCCAAAGCCGCCATACAAGACCCTGAAACCCTCTTCCCCGCGCCCACACAAGCCCAGACAGTCCCTGAGATCATCAAGGCGGCACTGAACGGCGTTGATGTCGACATCCGGCCTCACCTCCTCTCCAACGTCGTCGTAACAGGCGCCTCCAGCTTACTGTACGGCTTCACCGACCGTCTCAACCAGGAACTCACGCAGCTCTACCCAGGCCCGCGTGTCCGTATCTCCGCCCCCGGAAACACGTCAGAGCGCAGGTTCAGCTCCTGGATTGGAGGGAGCATTCTCGCTAGTCTGGGTACGTTCCACCAGATGTGGATTTCCAAGAAGGAGTTTGACGAGCACGGCCCGAATATCGTGGAGAAACGCTGCAAGTAGATTCGATTTGTGCCTTGCTGCCATTGCCGTTGCCCTATATGTTTTGTCGTTCTTCCCTCTTATACGTCCTCTCCTCATCTATTAGGTGTGTATGATTGAGAATTCGACCGCCGTAGTAGTAGGGTGTCCTGCTGGAGTGTAATTGATTATTTGGCGTTTGTGTGCGCTTTGGACAGGCTGGAAAGGACACATTTGGGGAGATTTCTCGATTTACTTTTTCCTTATGGTTTGTTCAGAATGTACCTGTAGCTCGGAGATAAGATTTCCTGTAACTCGAAATATCAGAATGAGTAATGTTGCGAGAGTGTTTTGTTGTAGTAGTGCTATCAGTTCTATGGGTGTTGGTTGTAGGAGGTACCTGGCCTCGAGGTCATCGTTGGGAGAAAGTATGTGTCCTATGCTAGAAAGCTAGACAAGAGTTAAGTGCGAAAGACGGGGAAGTTGCTTGCATTCATAGTACAGTCTTGGCGTTTTGGTCAGGAGTTGAGATCTAAAGAAAGTGCTCGGAATGACAAAAATAGATATGTTTATGAGCCTTATGGTACGGACATCGCCAGTCGACTTCCTCGGCCTAGCATCATGGCCCCAAGCCGAAACTCATGATAATTTATGTCTCATATACAATTTATCCGCCTTTCAAGATGGGTTGGAAAGCGAGATCTGTTGCGAGAGCCCGACATTCCTTGGTGGGTAGTGTACGACAGAGAACCTGTGATTGTCCATCAAATATTATCATATTTAACTCAGTCAAGCCTGATTTGTAATTCATGTACTGGCATGTATGCTCTTCAGCTAGGACCTTTGCTGGTTGCTGGAATATGACCGATCTATGAGAATTGTTAGGAGATACAGAAAAAGAGTTGTATTTCAACTTGCTCACCGGAGGAAGAGGGAAGGCAGGAAGAGCCGTAATGATGGAATCGTCTGCCTCTAGGGCTTTGAGATAGTTGACACCTCCGTAGTGGCTTTCCTGGCTATCAAGACCCTGCCGAATGCTCATATTGTCCGATATCGTGTGTACTTTGGGTCCGGTTCCCTCTTGTTTGGGCTTCAGTGAATAGGTGTTGAGGTTCTTAGTTTCCTCTTCCAGCCACGCCATCTGTTTCAGTACATCATTCTGATAAGGATTCCCTGGCAATTCGCCGGACCGTGTCCCTGACTTGGCCTGGAAAATGCTCCAGAGGCCATCCTTCTTGGGCTCAGATTGGCCGGCCTTCCTTTCTCTTTCTCTTACGCTTTCCCATGCGTCAAGCACCCGGTCGGACATGAAGTACTGCCGTAATTGGCTTTTCATGGTTTCGCCCTTGGCTGAAGTATGGGACGTACCCGGCCGTCTTAAGCGGGTTGATGGTCTTGAAATCAGTGCAGGTTTCTGCTGTGTCTGATGCGGCGGCGGCGGCTGCTGTTCCACGTGTCTGCTCCTCTTGAAAGACTTCAGAGTTCGCGAACCAGACGTGGAGGGACGTGTTATCGTTTCCTCCGGCACTTCCTCTACGGTCACTTTTGTGAGTTTGGCTCTGGAGAGCCGCTTGCTGATCGTCTTCTGGAGTCTCGGGAATATTGAGCCTGAATCAGAGCCCCTTGAAGGGGCCCGAGCGCCGTTGACAGATTTGGCCCGCTCAAATGTATCGTTCACCCCAGACGTATCTCTCGAGGCTCTTAGATTGGGCACACTCTTCTGGTGAGCGAGTCTGCCTGAACTGCTGAAAGTAGAGCGATGGCGTGACTCTAGATTTCGGGCCACGACCGGATCCTGGGGTAGGGGCTTCTCCGCAGGTAACGAATCCGATATGTATACGGAGACTCCTCGATCGAGAAAGCCTCGAATGGACTTGGTTTGAGGGGTCGGAAGCGGGGGAACAAACGATATCTGTCTGGAGTTGGGAAGTGCCCAAATGGAAACTGCACCGAGATAGAGAGATAAGTACTTACTACTTCCCGTCTGCTTGCCACACCTACACGTCGCTGCATCTCGGCAATGGCACGGCCTAGCTGGGTCATGGCGTACAAGAGAGCCGTCCCCTTCTTGCGAAGCTTGGAAAATGCCAAGTTCCAACCTTCTGTATTGGCCAGCATAGAGTCGTAAATAGCAGCCAAATTGCTTGACAATGGAATGTTATCCTCCATCGGCCGTCTAAGGTATTGCCAGAGCCCACTTATTGCTTCCTTTCCCTTTTGCATATCCTTAAGAGCGTCGTTGATAGCTAGGGTAAACCTCTGAATCGCCAAGTCGATTTTGTCGTTATAGTCAATCATAGCCATGCGGAAATTCCGATCCACCAACATCTCGTCAAAAAGATCCAGGTTCTCGAGAGGAAGACTTAGATATTGGATACGAGTTCGTAGGTCAACTTGTATGATCAGAAAATCCTCCGAGGTTCTGGAGACAAATCCATCCATTTCGTCGACATGAGCCTGCAGAATGTTGAGGACCGCTGCATTCGACTTTGCTGTTCCCTTTACGAGTAAATGAATGCCAAAGGACATTTGTGCACTAAGCTTCCAGAATGGATGATACCTATAAGAGGTTAGGCAAGTAATCAAAAACGACCAGCCGAAGCACAAGGGAGCGCCAACCTCTCGCCAGTTCTCTGACGCCATTTCCGGCCACAGAGGCGCTCATACTGAGAGCCCTCAAGGAGATCTCTGCGCCGCGACTGAGCATCAAGGTCAACTATCCAGCCTTTGTTTGTCCCCGGTAGAGACTCGGTGATAGACTCTTCGAAAGGACCTTGTAATTCCGGAATCGGGTGTCTCGGAGCTGTAGCGATGCCGATTTGTTCTTCGTCGCTCGAGCCAGACAGTTGGTCTTCCTCCGTATCAGCAGAAGAGAAGGATTGGCTGGCATAAGATCCTTCTATGTAGATAGGAATAAAATCGCTACTGCAACGTGATTCGCCCTGTGATACAGACGCCATGTAGTGTTGTGTAACACTCTGCAGGCTACCGAGAGCCAACCAGAGTAGCAGATCTAGCAACTTTGTGCAGACGATGACGATGCCAATGGGACGATATGGTTTCAAGCTCCATCAGGCTTGGTGAAAGTTTTGAAATGGTCCATAAGACAAGATGATTTGTATATGCGTTTGGTAGCGATGCGTTGAATGAGCCAAGAGTTCTAAAGGGTCGGCTTTAGATCGACAGACACCGCGTTCGAGTCATTCCTTGTTTGAGTGATATAACGATGGTGAGAGGCGCCTGCCACGGAGTGGTAGCGTGCCTTGTCGGTAGCGTATGAATAGATACGTTCTGGATTGATAAGCCAGACTCAATCTGAGAAGCGAGGGCTGAGAGTTTACTGGGGGAACGGGTAGAGCACGAAGGTGCGGGACTGAGATGTGATATAGATCCTTTAAGGGGTGTGAGAACGGGATAAATTTGAAGAAGAAACGAGGCTAACAGTGGGGAATCAAGAAATAAATCCATGATCTAGAGACGATGCGTTGTGCAGTCTAATGAACAGAGCCAGAATCAGGGGTTCAGGCCAATCAGCATCAACGTGGCAAGTGTCAGATGTAGAACTTGGATTTTGGGCATTGCCAAATGACAGATGCACTTCGTTCCAGCTTGCTCTTCCTGGAACAGGCGACGCTACCTATCTGCTATGCGTCTCTGTAGAGCATATAATAGATATGATATTATATCATGAGAAAGATAATCGGTATCCACGTTTAGCGGTGTATCGATCCATGCAGTAATGATGTTCCTTAAATAGAACTTCGCGCTCGGCACAGTAAATTTTTCCACGCACTCGGCCACTGGGCCACGCGATGCCCACTGCGCCGATCAAGGTCTAGGTCCTAAAGTCGCAGACCCGCAGCCGGAATCTCCTTGCAGGCTTTCAGCACAATCAAAACTCCACCCTCCCACTCAATACTCAGAGCCACACGAGACGTGTGTCGCTGACATATTAGTTGACAAGACGAAGGCGTGAAGATCTCTTAGTGAGACCACGATGTCGATGAACAAAGCAATCGAGAGCCCAAGATAACGATCGGCAGCGTAGACTCAGCCGCTGCGGTCGTCTGCAAATGAGAAATGTAGAGGCGCGCCAACTCGAGCTGATTATGTAGCCTGCTGCCTCCATGGAAGCCTCATCGTCGAAAGTCAGTTGTACAACGTATCCTTGGCAAAGCCAGATACTCGGGTCCCTGGCTCTTGAAAGTTTCGCCCTCTGATAGATGACCCCGCGGCTGTTCTTTACCTACTTATCATTTAGTAACTCCACACTAAATCAAACGCTGTGGTCGTTCTCCGTCGAAAAAAAGACAGGATCCCAGAAGTTTGTGGGTAATGACAGATCCAAGAAGTCGTCAAAGAGCATATCGATGCCAGCAAAGCCATCTCCACTAACGGAGTTTTGTAGATCTTTGTGCTGTTCGTCGGGTATTAGTGGCACAGGTCGCGCGGGCGTCATTGAGGGTAGCCACTCGCTTTCCGAAGGGTGATGGGGTTCGTTGGAATGAACTGAAGGGCCAGCCAGCGGTAATTCCTGGTCTGTCATGCTGGATGTGCTGTTGTCATGATTGTTGCTGTCAACAGTAGATAATGGAGGACCGTGGCCGAATTTTCCATCTTCAAATGCCAACCCTTTGATTTGACGTAGTGCCTTTCTTCCCAGACGTGCCATCGCTTCGGCCGAATACCAATAAGCGGATAGTTCTTCCAGTAGAGCACAGCAAGCGTCGAGACTAGCCTTTGCACGAGTGTGGTGAGTTATAAGTTTGCTGTTGCGGAATTGTTGGTATGAAACACCCATGGACAAGGCAACTGCATATGGAACAACTGGAAGAGGAGGCAGTGATTGAGCACATTCAGTCGCCACGATGGAATATATCCGGACGGCAGCTAGACCCTGGCGGGTGTATGAGGGTCTCGAACCATCAGGACAATGAGACGGCCTGTATCTGCATGACAAAATACCAATGGCGTGGTAATAGAGCTCCAAAATTCCTAAATCATATAACCCAAGTTAGGCATGAAAGGCAGATAGAAAACCTCAAAGTCAGGCTGAGCTATTGAAAAACTCACCCAGTGTTTCATAATCCAAATCCGCTCGAACAGGATACCCCATGATCTCTTCAAAGCTTGGATAGTCCGTTTCCCATCCCGTCGTACCATCGGAAGACGGCCTATAAAACGAGATCACAGTTGATAGCAACTCAGAGAGCGCAAACCAAACATCAAAGGCAGTTTTCAATCCACCTGATCTGGGTTCAGGCCTTGCGATACCAATGTCCCGATCTGCGAGAAGTACCGGACGACCCCCTATCGATGCATGAATCTTGTCTAGCGTCCACAGGCACCAGAATAGACTCGTCAAGGAATCTCCTGGTTGGCGATTAGGCCGTTCAAGATGTAAGCCCGCTGTCTGTGCTTGATGAATCGCCTGGCAGATGTGCATCGAGGCTGCTTCAGTACCTTCATAGCCCTCAGAGTGAAGGGACATTAGAGCCAATATGCGAATTCTAGTCACCCTATCTGGCTCGAGCGCAGCATCCATAGCACTAACGAGCCCTTTGTATAGATCGGAGCAGAACTCGCGAGCAGTCAACAGGGGGCCATCACAAACCAGACGCAGATGTGAGCTAGCCGTTTTGTCTTTGGCTGCCACGAGGCATACAGCTCTTTCCAAGAAGACAGACGTTGCTGCCTCTGCAGAGCCTGGGTTAAACAACTCTCGATCAACAAGAGGTAGGATATGGTTCACCCTGGAGAAAAAAATTGAAGCCAATGGGACTAGAGTCGAGCGAGGAAGACGATCGCACGCTTTCAGAGCAGACAGATATCGTTGATGTAAGATAGAACCAGTATCAGATCCGTTTTTTGGAAGAATTTCTGCCCGGAAGCTTGACGTATCGGATAAATCTCCATTTCCCCCATGGGCAGGAGTATTGATCCAGAGCCCGACACGATCCCTATGGTGAGCACCGTCCAGTGCATCTACCTTCTCCCTAATAGCAGCTTCCGGGTTAAGATCTCCTACAAACCGCTCTATGCGTGATATGCCGGGTAGAGAAGCGGCGCGGCCATTTATCCTTTGAGCGGGGGCTTGCACTTGGTTGGGAGCACTGGCCCCCTTTGCAGTCGAATCAAGTCTCCTAGTCTCCAGAACCTGGCTTGGGGCTCGATGTTCGTCACGCAGATGCCGACAGCGTTTCTGCCATCTTTTTTAGCGCTATTCGTCGAATTGGAGAGATAGGTCACTCACCTTTCTCTTCTGACAGCTAGAACATGCGCGCAGTGCCCGTGTTCGGCGCCGGGACTGCGGGGTGTCCGCCAGCCATGTGAGCTCCATCAGAGCAGAGAATTGCTGTGGTCCTGGTGGTGGATCAACTAGGTAGTAGTAGTAGTAGTAGTAGTAGCAACTTGAGTCTTGAAAATCAGAGACCCCACATGCGGGCAACTTGTCGGCTCTCAACCCATAAGTTACCATGATCGTCAATGAGCGTGGTATTCATACTGCAAATTAATGTTCTTTCTTTCCCCTATTAAGACATATCCCTCTGAAATTGAAGTGATTGCTGGTTACATGGGGTTTGCGATCATACCTTGCGATCATTTCTCCAATTTGCTCTGCTCAGAGCCGAAAACCTTAAAAGGAGACGCCAAGCCCTCCCCTGGAGTACGATGTAATTATGAACGCGTTTGGTGCGCGTCCAAACGCGTTCTCCGCAGCCGATCCTTTTTGAGGCTTTGTGAGCTGTCAAGGCGGGTCTTCACAGCAATGCTGTTTGTCTTTAAGGTTTTATTTGATTTCTCCTTCCCACACACTATTATCTAGGTATCTCTGGAATAACCTGGCCAGCAACATTGGTTCTCGATTCAATAACCTGCTTTGCGAAACAGCACTCGCCTCCGCTCACAGATCCTCCTCCGCGTGCGGAGGCAACATACCATGGCGAGTCCTAGCTTAAAGCGAGGAGCTGGTCACCTATCGACCCCAGCAGCCGATGCGAAAAAATCGAAGGCCAATGGTAGCATAACCTCTTTCTTCGGTGCACCAAAATCTAGCCCAACGGCCACCGCGACGACAAAGACAGCGGCCCCTTCCCGAGTTTCCTCAAGCTTCAACAAGCAAAAATGGGTGGCTACATTGACTGCCGAGCAGAAGGAGCTTCTCCAGCTTGAGATTGACACTATGGATGAGAGTTGGCTTGCGCATCTCAAGGAGGAAATTGTCAAACCCGAGTTTCTGGCGTTGAAACGGTTCCTCCAGAAAGAGAAGCAGTCGGCTACGGTCTTCCCTCCTGAGGAGGATATATATTCTTGGTGCGGCATCCTTGTACCTCAAACCCTCTTGTATGTCTAATGTACGTCTTCTAGGTCTCGTCATACTCCGCTACACAGCGTCAAGGTAGTCATCATCGGCCAGGACCCGTACCACAACTACAACCAGGCACACGGCCTAGCATTCTCAGTTCGCCCACCGACCCCTGCGCCCCCGTCCCTCGTCAATATATACCGTGGGATCACAAATGACTACCCATCATTTCAAATTCCTCCAAACAAGGGCGGCCTATTGACACCATGGGCAGAACGTGGTGTGTTGCTTCTCAACACTTCGCTCACCGTCCGAGCACACCAGGCGGCGAGCCATTCGAATAAGGGCTGGGAGCGACTGACCCAGAAGGCAATCGATATCGTAACACGCGTTCGGACCCGCGGGGTAGTTTTTATGGCCTGGGGTGCACACGCTGGAAAGCGGGTTACGGGCATCAATTCCGACAAACATTGTATCTTGCAATCTGTTCACCCGAGTCCGCTAAGTGTTCATAAAGGCTTTGTACGTATTAACTCGTTTACTGACAACGGGTGTTCCCGGGCTTTTTCCAGCTACTAACAGGATATTTAATATAGCTTCAAAACCAGCACTTCAAAAAGTGCAACGAGTGGCTGGCTGAGCGATACGGTTCCGACGGAGTCATTGACTGGAGTTTAACTGCTGCGAAAGAGAAGACATCTACAGCGCCTCTAGCGGTGGTTCAGAGCTCGTCAGTGGTAGTAAATAAATCGACAGCCTCGCCTTCGCAGGATGGGAGCCGAACAGTGACCGAGTCGACAAAGGAGATGTTGGTTGCAACGAAGGCAAACACAAGCACGCAAGACGATGACGAGTTTGATGAAGACCTCGATGCACTGGAAGCGCTCGCCGCCGCCACCGATGAATCTTCATCTGAATCCTGATTAGTGTTACTCGATTTTCATTGACGACGCTGCGCTTGGGGCTTCATGAACTATCTACTTCGTCTCTCTATTTCTTGCCATGACGGCTCGGGTACATTTTCCTTAAAGGGACTGTTTCTGTTTCGCTTTTCGGTTATCATTTGCATTTCGCCTTTAGTATTCTAGATTGGGATGTTGACATTGTTTGAGGTATTTTCTGTCCACAGGGGTTTTATATGGGTACCGAAGGCACGGCGTTGGCTTTTGCGATTTTAAATCAGAATCTCAACTTGTGCAACCTGCTCCATACTTCTAAAGAAACCTTATTTGAATCATACTTCTTGGATGCATTGATCAGAAAAGGCATATTGAATAGGACAAAGTTAAATCATTTCGTTACAGACGGTAGGATACAAACTCATAATATCGGAGGATTGTCCGCGCTAACCAACATATAGAAATTACAATTCATCATGCTCGGGCTTCTCAGGAGCAGGCTCAGCCTCAGCTTCCTCAGCGGCATCATCCTTTTCCTCAGCAGTTTCAACAGGCTCAGCAATGAAGGCATCGATGCCGTACTTGCCGTGCTCCTTAACGAAGTTTGCAAGGTCCTCCACGGTGCGGGAACCAGAGTACTCAACTGGGGCATCCTTAGAGCCGGCAGGGAAGAGCTTAATGGTGGGGAATCCAGTGATGGAGTCCGGAACGTCGTTAGCGGTGGCGTCAATCTTGGCGATGGTGACCTTGGACTTGAATTCTTCGTTGCCGGCGTACAGTTGGGCCAGCTCCTCGTACTTCGGAGCAAGACTATAGAAATATTGTTAGCTGGTTAGATCTGACCCATGATTGAATCCGCAACTTACGCCTTGCAGTGCCCGCACCAGGGGGCGTAGAACTCAAGAAGGACATCCTTGTCGTTTTCAATCACAACGTCCTTGTAAGAATGGGCCACAACAACTGTGACAGCATCCTCTTGCGTTTCAGGGATGGGCTCAGACTTGATGCTGGGCTCGACCTTGCCGTCCAGAACGTCCTGAATAAACTTTCCAACGTCCTTAGCGGAAATTTCCTTGGACTGGTCATAGGGGTACTTGGCATTTTTGGCGGGATCTTGGATAGCAAAGGCGGGGAACTGCTTGGGGTCGAGGTTGAGGTTTCCAGCGTGAGCACCAAATGCCTTGGCATCGATGGTTGCAATGTTGATAGAACCCTTGAGCTTCTCTGCGATGGGCTTGAATTCCTCGGCGAACTTGGTACGCTCCTCTTCGGTCTCAGCGAAGATGTAGGCCAAAGGAACTCCGGCCTAACATGAATAGTTAGCATTCTGCAAGATGACGGGCTTCGGCGACGTACCGTGATATATCCAGAGTAAGTCTCGGGACCAACCTCACCCACGAGAGGAGTGCTGGCGGTCTTGACCCAACTGAGGAGGGCCTCAGGCTCGAGTGATCCTTCGTAAGTAGCCTTCTTTTCGTCAAAATCCTTGTAGAGAACAACTGACGGTTGGCTCACGCCTTCGGCGCTGGCAATTGAAGCATCCTTGGCGGATCCGAACAAATAGTTGTCTCTCTGGCTTTCAGCGAAAGCAGTGTAAGCCTCATTGGAGGCCTTGTCATCTTCAGCGAAGTATCCAACAACAACAATCTTATCCAGAGTCTTAAATTCCTCGAGGTTCTCCTCGGTGACGGTGGAGACAGCAGGGAGGGACTGCTTCACCATATAGGAAACGATCCTGGAGCGCGCGCCGAGTCAGCATCCGAAAGTAAAGGCGTTGCAGAGGAAAAGAGTACTTACGCCTCTGCCTGTCGAGCTCCCTGATAGGGCTTCACGGAATCGGCGCCACGGAAAACCTTGAGTGTTGGGTAGCCCTCCACGCCCTGCTCCCTGCAAATATCTTCCTCCGCAGTGCAGTCCACTTTGACAAGAGGAATGTTCTTTGCCTTTAGCTCAGTGGCGGCTTCCTCGTACTTGGGTGCCAGAGCCTTGCAGTGGCCACACCAGGGGGCGAAGAACTCGGCCAAGACCAGTTCATGCTCGGCAATGAAGTCGTTAAAGGTGTCCTTGGTCAGAGAGATAACGTCAGACTCTGCTTCCGCCGCCGGAGCCTCAGAAGCGCAAATAATTCCAGCAGCTCCCAGCAGGGTCACAATCCAGGGAGCAAAGGACCGCATGTTGCCGGATTAGTGTTGGTGATAATGGGCTAAAGTATAAGTATGAGAGTGCAAGCCGGCTGCACGGGTCAAAACCTTCCTGTAGCAAAAATGATTGGGGTGAACAAGGAAAGACAACAGAGAAGGGAAGGAAGAGTAAATAGCTAAGAACAGCTGAGGTGGCCAGTTATATAACTGCTGTGTCTGAAGGGGGAATGGATAATGTATGGGGAGAGAGTTAAGGCCAGTTTGCATTTCGCAAAATAAGCTGACTGGGCTGGGTCCGCCCACTTCGCAAGGGGCCAATCCACTCGATCGCTCATTAGTGGATTTGTGATAGGCGCGCATCCATTCATCATTCTCAGTCTCTCCGCGCAGGGTGGGGTCCCTGCAGCTCTGTCCATCACAGCCTCTCTCCAAGCCCTGAATATCAACTGTACAAGTGGCATGATTACGGCCAATCTACCAAAATTCCTTTGCAGGAGTTTTTCTAAAAATGGCTCTAGAATATGCACTATCCGATGGATGCTAGTAATGATCGATCGATCAGGTACCTGAAGGTTGTTGCAACCCTCGTGTTCTCAGCACAGGTAGGCGTACGAAGCATGAGCCTCCCTCCCAAAATTGCCCAGAGACTGGTAATCCAACAGTTGAACTTCTTATTGGGAAAAGGTTCCGTAGTCTTGCGCTTCTGGACTTTCAGTCTCCTCCAGTTCGGCCGATAAAGCGATAGCATCCCGCTTTCCACGGTCCACATCCACCAGGAGCATCAAGGGTAGAGGGGAGAGAATAAGGACTGCAAGGAAAAAGAACGCCGGCCGTATCTCACCATAGCGGTCTGTTATGAATCCAACAATCGTCGGCCCAAAGATACTTGAACCCTTGTCAGTGATAGCATAGAGAGAGTAGAAAGATGCTTCGTATCCTGGAGGAATCAGTTCCCCAAAGAAGCTTCGGCAGTAGGACGAGAGACCTCCCATAACGAGGCCGTATACAACGCCTAGTGGATACATTTCCCACGGCTGTTGAAGCCCTAGGTAGCCCAAGTTTTTGATCGCCGGGATAAACCCCAGCAGGCCATATATGGGCACAAGCTCGAACAGCAAAATACATGCGACGATGGTCTGAGAAGCCCGTAGGTTTAGTGTTCGCGATATATAGCTCCAAGAAAATGCCCCCAAAACTCCTGCTACCATCGTGATCACATTGATCAAGCCGAGAGCAGCAGGCTGCATATTCAATTGCGTCTTGGCAAAGAGAACAGCGGTTCCGCTAACAGTGGCGATCGCGTCACTGAGGAGGAACCAGGACGCTAGAAACAATAGAATGTCCTTCAAATGCCGGGTCCGTATTGCGGTTCGGCCAAGGGATTTCCAGGCATACGTAATGTAACCAAGCCACGATCTATCAGTCTTTCCGTCCTGGTCATGCAGTAGGGGGGGACCAGGCCGCGGACGTAGCCACAATGCTGCGGGTATCGTGAACTTTAGCCACCAGAGTCCTATCAAGAAAAGAACCAAGCGTAGAGAAAATGTGGTCTGGTGAGTTCTGACAACGACAAGAATGCAGATGCACTGTAGGATGACGGCACTGATGTAGCCAATCCCGATTCCATAGGATGAAATTTGTGTGGAAAGCGCCAATTCTTTTGATGTTTTCACCGGACTTGCCGCGTATTCAGTCGCTTCTGAGGTAGCACCATCAGTTTGGCCTGGCTGTAGAAGTGGCGTTCTCGCGCTGTTCTCATTAGGCGAATCTGTCTGCGTACCAGAAACGTGGCTATCATTATTCTCAAGTAGTAAAGGGTGATGCCGAACCAACAAGGGTAGGAAGGAGTTCAACAGAACAAAGGATGCTCCGAGACATGTATTGGCAATGATGGCAAGTAAACCGCCGATCAAATATACCTTTGGTGTAACCGGTAGGAAAGACATCGTGGAGACGGAGCCTACTACGGCAAAAGCCACCAGTAGTGTCTTGCGGTAGCTTCCGTGGTCGGCAGCCCCCGACATCGAGATTATCAAAAATGCCTGGACCAGCACACTCACCGAGAAAGTATACATAGCGAAGCTCGCAGTATTTATCTCGGCACCGAGAATGTAGACAACGCATTGGCTTGTGTTTATATTCGAGGCCCCATGCAAAGACCCGGGGGAGTGCCATGTTGCGGTGCATGGAGTGATCTTGTCCGAGAACAAAACTCCATTTTCTCGAGCCATTTGCTCTAGAGTGATTGGGAGAAATGACCCTAGGAATTGTGAGACACATGATAAGACGGAAAATAGCAAATTCCTTACCCATGGCGCACACCGTGAAGACTTCCGCAGCCCAGCCATAACTATACCACCCAGCAAGTTCCTTCTTACTCGTTGGCCTGGTATCGTCGCCCGGGTATTGTGGGCGAAGTAGGTTGGGCTCAGTCGCTTCATCGTCCTGCATGTTGAAAGGACGTCGTGTCGGCCAGAGACTGCTCGTCACATAAGAGTTCGCACGGCTGTCTTCTCGCTTTGTCCGTTTTAGGTTCGGAACATAATCACTACTAGTACGCAGGAACATCGTTTCAGCATAAGCATGAATGGGCGCGAAAGTATGACATGAAATCAGGTAGCATACCACGGCACGCAATACGTACGAGCTTGAGTGAGGGCCGATATACAAGGCCAAAGTATGTTTTCAATTGGAATGATAAACAAGTCTGCTTGATAGTTTGATCCCAGTGATGTAATCGTATGGGTGCAGTGCGACGGAGTTGATTGCGCTGGTATAGCTACCGAAGAGCTGGCAGCGGGCGTAAACTTGAAAGCTCAATTATAGTTGGACCTAGAGTGGCAGGAATAACAATAAGAGAGAGGAAGGTTGGGCAGGGGATGTAATGAGCTTTGAAGGTTGGGGTAAGGTCAAGGCGATGAGGTGGTGACGCGCCTGGTCGAGACTCTGGGCCCGTGGGTTGAACACACCGCTAGGCACCAAGGCACCAAGGCACCAGTTAACCCCAGCCACGAAGGCTGATCAGAGATCCTGTTTTCCATGCATTCAGTTGCATTATTATGTATCTTTCTATTATCGTCATTCCTTCCAGGTTCTGCACAACACACTGCAAGGCGCTTTTCTCAGTCTCTCCTCTAACCTCCTAAAACAGGCTATAACGGCTCTACCATTATGTGTTGAGCCATTCATCCCGCTGGGAACTTTGTCCATAACTTATTTCGACTCGCGCCCGACGTCCGCTCTTCCGATCTTTTCTCCATCTACTAGGCCAACTCGCACATATAATCTCTTCAATCCAGCGAGGCGCAAAACACCCTGAGCCGAGGAAGCCCTTTCCAGTCTGGCCCGTCACTTTCATATGCTCCTAGCCGAACCTACAACCAGACATAGCAATCAATCGCGCGCTCGCATTCGCAGAATAGGTCTCCAAACAACGCTCGAGAAACCGTCGACCTCTATCCGCTTTGCGCACTGACTATTGAGCTACATGGCGTCCCACTGAGGTCCATTACACAACAGAGGACATTCCCGGCTTCCCTCCCTGCCCTGGCGCGGCTTCTCAGCCTCAAGACAGCACCTACGCCAGGTCGCTCATCTCGTGCCGTGCAGGGGGTGAAGGAGGGAAGGGCTTGAGACTCTAGCCTTCTTACAGTATTTGGACTATGCCAGGCATCGTTATGGAGCAGAACAACATTGGTGGACGGGGGCCGGACTTGCGGGATCAAATGAATGGCATCTCATCTACACCACTGAATACTGGCCAGCCTGAAAATACTGCGGAGGCACCAAATGGGCTGCTGTATACCAACGGTATCCGAGCTAACAATGCAGATCAGAACGATGGGGCCAGTCGTTCGAAAATATTCTCATCCGCCGCCAGAGAGCCTCCCGAGTTAGAGCACATTACTCAAGGCTTCTTCCCCTTCTCGAAATTAGTCAACCGCGCCGTACAACAATGCTGGAATGACCTATCAGAAATGGTCGCTGAGCTCGCAGAAATTCAGATATCGTCTCAAGAACCCATTAATTCACTACTATCTACCAGTGGGAAACCTCCCGGGAACCAATCTCCAGAAAATGTGCGAAAAAAGCTGCGCGCGTTGGAGTTTGCACAGAATAAACGCGGTGACTTTATCAAGCTCCTTGTGCTCTCACAATGGAGCCGACAAGCCGCCGACGTCAGTAAATTGATCGATATCCAGAACTTCATCCGTGCGCAACACCAAGCTTTTGCTGGTGCTTTACAAAGGATGGGGGATATGAAGAGGGACCTTGTTCGAGCACAAGTCGCGAATCCTGATCTCAGAACAGCTCTGGAGGTGTTGTCAAAGGGTGAAATAGTTTCTATGCCAGACGTGAGTACTTTCCTCAACCAGGGTATGACCTTCGTCTAATTTTCTCTCCCTAGCTTGGATACGGAACGCCGAAGCCTCTAACACCAAAGACCACTTTGAGAAAGCTGCAAAAGATTAACAGGATCATTAGCGCAAGGTTGGCATTGCATGAGAACATTCCTCTCCCTTTTCAGCAGTATCGAGTCCATGATGGCCGGGTGACATTCGTCGTGCCTGGAGAATTTGAGCTTGATCTCTCTATAGGGGAGGAAGACGTCATATCTCAATTCTTCTTCGTCGATATTCGCTTGCTTTTTAAGCCCTCATCTTCGATTCCGGCCGACCGAATGTTTAGCGAGTTAGATCTCAAAATCAACAACACGCTCAGAAACAGCGGATTGATCGGATGCTTCGACTGGCTGCATAGCCTAGTTCTAACGAATAAAATCAATATACTCACTAAGCAGGCTGCAGACTTGGCGAGGGGCCTCTGGTCGAATGTTTTGCGTATCGAGCTTTTGCATCGAACGTTGGTTCTCCAATACTGGGCCTCTAAGCCGGGCTCAAAAAGCTGGTTAGAAATCGGCATTCAGCGCCGCGGCCGAATAGGGAGTACCAATGGCCAACAGTCGCCTTCTCTGGGCTTACGCTGGATGAGGGATGGACAAGAAATCCCCTCGGGAGATATCGAGTTTGATAAAAACAACCTCTCGGCCGAACGTCTCCTTCGAAGTGTCATCTCTCTACATATTTCTCATATTCTCTCCTCGGTCTTCGCGAATATCAGCGGGAAGGAGCTCTACTCGAGTGGTACATTGTCCTTGCGTGCTCATTTAAGCAAGACTGAGCCTGGTGACTGCCAGCTTAATGTTCAACTTACAGCATCCCGGCGCCTTCGAGTTGCGATTGAGCCAATGTCAGGAGCGATCATCTTAGCTGCTACGCCAAATACACTAGAGCGAATTGATACTGATCGCAATGTTGACCGACCGACTATTGATGATATTGTCGCTCGTGTCGGACGACTTCGCTGTGCTGCTGCAATCGAGGAAGTCGAGTCGAAAGTCAAGATGCTTGGCTTTGAATCTCTCAGCCCGAAGAAAGTCAAAGTTGATCCCCGAAGGATATTCTCGGCCAGTGTTTTACGGTTCTCGTTTTTTGGGCATCGCCTTTGGGAGCGTGACTGGGTGCTCGCCGCAACAAGTAGTATGGATGGCGACAACTGGTGGGTCGTTCAAGCTACTACGCAGGTTGACCCCATTGGCAGTTCTGCACAGGCTATTTGCAGCGCCCTATTGCCCTTGCGGGACACGGGCTATTCGTCACTAGCCGACCTTGGCCATTGCCTATCAGGCACCCTGGCGATATATGCCATTGCTCGTTTCTTGGAAAGCCTACAGGTTGTGAGGTTCTTTCCGCCTTTAGAGAAGCTCAAGTTTGGTTCAGGCCTTCAGGTGCCAGATCTTATGATTCGATATGAAGCATCCGAATTGCCAGAAGCACTTCAAATGGCTGTGCCCTCCGGTTTCAGAAAGAAAACGTTCATCAAAAACACGGTCCGATTGTCTTTCCATGGAGTGGATCGGCACAGCAATGCGTCGATGATGGTTGTGTATGGCAATCTATGTACCCCATCCCGGGGCTTCAGCGCCTTGATCCCGAAAGATGATCTGTCGCTGGCCTTCCCAAAAGCGGGTACAGGCTTTGCACTTCGTCTGCTTGCATCGCCCGGTTATCCCATCATTCTCACTCTTCTCGAACGCCTACAGAGGTTGGAGTGCGTGCTATCCATCTACGAGACTCTTCAACGCAAAAGGATAGAGACTCGTTCTTTATCACTGTCACGCGTTGATTTTACGTATGGGCCGAACAGAGATCTTTCTGCTCGCCTTGACATTAGCACATCCGGGCCTTTGCCTTCCACAGAACTTGACCCAGTTAGAATCGCTTCTAAGACGAATCGCTTGTTCCAACTTCGCCTGGGCATACAGTTTAATCACCTCAATCCTCATCGCAGGATACAGGGTCCCCTAGCGTCCAATCTGAATCGCCCCAGCGCCGATGCAGGCCTGGACACGATGGTAGAACTACTGTCCTTCACGCTGCCGCTGATGCGGGCCCTTGACAAAATCATGGCTAATCCCACGAAGAATGAGCCATTGAAGTTGCACGTCATTGTGCGCACTGCAAAGTCTTTTCAACTCCACTACCCACTTGAAGATTGCCGATTTCAGCTAATAGCCCATCAACACCAAAGCCGACCGGTATGGGTTTTTAAGGATATTTCTACTGCTCAAAATACAGCTGGTGGAAACTCAACCAGCCAGAAGCTGCAAGATAGTCTGTATAACTCCAAAGGCGACGGTTGGAGGGGACTGGGCAACGGCATCGTGGCAGAACCTGATCGTGTTGGCAACCTTCTAGAAGACCTTGATAAATGCCTCGCTCTTATTAGGGCTGATCTGGCATTGAAGTCTTCAGACACGAAACCTTCCCATGAGGCTCCTCCAACGACGAACGACCAGCCCCACATCAAAGCACAACAACCCAAGCAAGCAGAGGCAAACCAGGGGCCTGGCAATAGAAACGCACCACAAAAATCGGATATCATCATGATTGATTAGGCGATGCATTCCTCTCTTGTCAGATACCGTCCAGCTAAGAAACACGCTTCCCGTCCTATCACTCCGTCCTCCCTTCCCCTGCGGTGGGCTATGCTCTGCGTTTAGCGGGTTTGACTTCAGCGACTATTGTGTTCCTTTCGGAGGTTGGTTGTGTATTTTAATCCTACCTACCAGGTGTGAGCGCCTATAGACGATCGCTCACTGTACTTCAAATATTCAAAGTGGATTACCTGTTAAATAGATACAACATACTAAAAGATCTAATCTTTGTGCCAGTACCTACGTTCAACTCCATACGGTCGACTCGGTGCTCTCGCGATTAGAAAGGCGAGCGAAACTACCTCTATTATGATATGCAGCTAATCCTAACATTCAGTCATATGCATTGATGATATGCTCTTTCCACTAGACCCCTCTAAAAGCGATCCTCCTTCACGCGGCCACGGTTCTTCAGTATGTCATACTCAATCCACGTCATGGCCGATAAATCTCCATCTGGAATAAACTTCCCTGGATTCATAGCATGGCATCCCTCATACGTCACACAAAACGGCGCAATCTCAGAGTCTGCAAGGATGAATGCGGTGGGAAGGGGGTATAGTTGCAGAGCCGATGCGTAGTCCCACAAAACAGGACGTAATGATTGCGGGAAAGGAGACATGGTACCTTGGTCTAAAACTGTCTTGACAAGCTTGCGAGCCGACTGCACCATGGACGGATAGGCTTGATTGGATTTGTTGCCGATGCTCTGATGCTCTAGCGCCTGCATGCGATCGTCTCCTTCGAGATCGTGACCTGCTGTGGCATTGCGACTTGGAGCAGCGTCTTCCATTTCTGTTGTTTCACTGTCGCCAACGCTCACTGCGCTGCGTCTAAGTCGGCCAGAGATATCGTCGCGGAGTATAGCAATGTCGTGAACAGGGCCGAACAATGAAATACGGGATGGGTTGCTCGTCCAGATAACCTCCCCTGGAGGCTCTGATATTTGGTTCCGGTCCAACTGAGAGTTCGCGTTTGCGAATGCACGTTTGATCCGGGAAGTAAATAGATCGGGGACTGCGTGGCGGGGAATTGCCGAAGATGCTCCAGCTGAGAAAGCAGAAGACCATGGATCGTTGTCGCCAGGTACGAAGATAAACGTGGAGCGCTGTAGCAACGAAGGGAAATCAGATAAGACGAGGGCGAGCATGTCGAAACACTCCTTGTACTCGATACTTCCGCCTTGACCGCCGCCGTTGATTATAGCTTTTTGGACGAAATTCCCAATGAGGACAAAGATCACAGGGCGATCCTGCAAGGGCATTTCGTTGTATTGGTCGAAGAGCTTCTTCAACGCATCCAGAGTCTTCATGTTGTCAAGATTCACCTCTCCCATAATAACGATCTTAAGGCGACGATGTAGCTCCATCCCATCGTGAACCTCTCGCAAACTTCGCGTTTGGATTTGTCTCATTCGAGACCCTCGGGCTCGTTCGCTCCCAACTCCCAAGAAGTCTACCCATCCAAAACCCCCGCTCGAGCTGATATCCTGACTCTTTTCATGGATATTCATCCCAAGCGATGTATCTCGGCGCTCACAGGGAGGTCCACATATAGAGACACCAACGAATCTACCGCCTATTGCACCTCCAACTCCCGTATTTCCGCCCAAAGCTGAGCCTCTGACGTTGTCCTCCTCTTCGTATACTCCGTCGACAAGTACAAACATGCCTGGCGAAAGCCAGGCGCCGTTTTCAGGAATCATTTGAGCGTGACTTAGGTCTAGAACAATGCTGCCCGTCAAATCGGTGAGTGCCAATTCACCGGTAGGGGATGTAGAAAGCAACCCAAGCAGCAGGTGAGATGTACCACTTCTGCCGAGTAGGTTTGCAACAGGCGTCAACCGGTACGCCTGGCTCCTGGCGAACGAGGAGCCGGACCGCCGCAACGCAGGAATGCCGCCAGCGGCCAGTGAAACCTGAAATGATTCATTTCGTAGTAGGCGCTGATGTACAATGTTATATCGGTCTCGGAATAGAGTTGTCTTGTGAGAGGGGTTAGGGAATAGAGAAGGTTTGAACTTTATAACCTCAAAATGCTTCTTCTCAGCATTGTAGGTCAGCCTTGGAGTCTCGAATGCTTCAATGACTTTGACCCAATGCCTGGGGTGGGCCAATGTATCTTCTGACTCGTCCACCTCGTTGTCGTCCGATACCATCGAATTGGAGGGGTGTAGAGTGGGGATTGTTTTCCCTGATCCTTCTCTCGGAGTGAGTCTTGGATCAACTATTCGGCCGCCACTCATATTTCCTTCCAATGTTTGCAAAATGGCTTTCAGCGAGGCTCCTTTACCCTCCTCAACGATGACACCACCCCCAGCCTTCCTCCAGCTCTTGGCTACCTCGTCAAGCACGCGCTCCGCAAGACCTTCTTCGCGCCATCCTGAGCCACAATTCTTGCCAACAAATGCTGCGAGGGACTGAAGTGCCGGTGATGACAGTGTCAGATTGTGCTTCCTGGTGAATGTACGGAATGCGACAGGCCGAAGTGTGGCGGCAGGGAGGAGGATGGGAAGTACAGATGCTCGGGTTGCAATTGATGTGAGCTTGTTTAACCGTATAGGATGAGCAGGCGTGCCAAATGCTGGCGATGACGAAGGAACCGGATCTGAGTTCATCGTTGCGTGGAGCTGTTGATCTACTTAACAGTTGATCTGGTTCATACTTGAAAGGACTCGATAGCCCCCGTTTCACCTTGTTAGGAAGAGAGAGGAGGTCAGATAGAGTCGGTGAATTGTAAATAGACTTGATAACATACGCAAACTTGATCCACTCAATAACCCAAAGAACCAATGTAGATTGATCGTCTCGTCTATTCAACAAGTTGTCTTGAGGAGGCCTCAGCTTAGTGGACGCGTGAGTGAAGCGCGCCACAGCCGCAAAACACGCGTCCGCGCCGGAGGGAAATTTAACCTCTTTTGAATGCTTGCGTTCGTTTGGTCCTTGACCAGGCTTTTCTTCAACATCTCTCCTACCCATCAAACCCGCCACTCTAAGCTGTGGATTTCTCTCCAGTTTGACCATCTATTTTTTCTTTCGAGGTCTTCGTCAAATCCTTCACATTTTCCGTCTCAAAATACCGGAGTCGAACACCCGCAAACGCTGTGAACCATGGATGCGCAAGGCGTCAACGAAGCCAGCGCATCCCCAGGTGTGGCCGCTGAAGGTACCAGAGACCAGCTGGCTGCTTTGATGAAACGAGCTGCCGCGAAAGATCTTATTAAAGACTACAATGCCGCTGCGGAGCTGTACTCCGAAGCTACCGAGCTTCAGGCAAAGCTGAATGGAGAAATGTCGCTAGACAACGCGGACTTATTGTTTGCTTATGGCAAAGCCCTGTATAACGTCGCTATCAGCAAGAGTGATGTTCTTGGCTCTAAAGTAGCAGGCAAGGCGCAGACGGACTCAGCAGACCAGCCCGCTGGGCCCGCTCCGATTGCCGACAACCTTATTAAAAACGCCGTTTCCTCGAGCGGCGCAAAGAGGGAGGCTAAGGCCCAGAAAGAGCAGTCACAAGAAAACGCCAATAAACCACTCTTCCAATTCACGGGTGACGAGAACTTTGACACGGATTCGGATGGAGAGGACGAGGACAATGCCGCCGAAGAAGAAGATGAAGAAGACGATGATTTTGAAAACGCCTTCGAAGTCCTGGACTTGGCTCGAATTCTCTATCATAAGAAGCTTGAAGCAGCAGAAGACCAAACTGGAAAGGGCAAATCCACAGAACTTACCCCTAGGTTGAAGGACATCAAGGAGCATCTAGCTGATACATACGACCTTCAGGCCGAAATCTCACTAGAGGCCGAGAGGTTCACAGACGCAGTTGCAGATCTGAGGTCGGCACTCGAACTTAGGCAGGCTCTGTTCCCGATGGAGGACCCAGCAATTGCCGAATGCCACTACAAGCTATCTCTAGCTCTAGAGTTCGGGGCTGTCAAGCATGATGAGGATTCAGCAGATGGTTCTAAGCCCGCTCTAGTTGATGAAGGAATGAGAATGGAGGCAGTGACTCAAATGGAAAAGGCTATCGAAAGTTGCCATGCCAGAATGTCTCAGGAGCAAAAGAAACTGGATAGCGATGACACGCTGGATGAAGACAAGCGAACAGCACTGAAGCGCAGAATCACCAACGTAAAGGAAATCGTGTCCGACATGGAGCAGAGGGTAAGTTTCTTTCCACTCAGCCTTTCTTTTTATTTGGTCCGACTGGCTTAATTTCATGTGTAGCTGCTTGATTTACGTCGTCCACCTGTATCTGTCGAGCAGGGAATCGAAGAGCAGAGCGAAAGCATGCTCAAGGGAATATTGGGACAAATTATTGGTCAGCCCGACAGTGAGAAGCAGACCTTGCTCGATGCTGCGTCAAAAAATGCCAATGACCTTTCCGCTTTCGTTAAGCGGAAACCTGCCGGCAAGTCGTTGCAGCCCAGCACCGCTGCTCCCAAACGTGCAGCCGAGGAGAAAGAGGACAGTGAATCCAAGCGGGTTCGGGTGGATGACGAATAAACGTTGATGCTAAAACTCTCTTGTTGCTAAGTATACCCAAATGTTAGTGCTGTAAAATAGGCGTTTATCTCTCCTTTTGCTGTATCTATGGTTGTAGATGTGAGTTCAGCCTCGGGGATGATGATCTTGATCCTAGTGAATGAGATTATGGAACCAAATGTGCATCATGCGAAGATAGCCTCTCTCGCATCAACCTGAGTATTATCACTAAGACTAGGTAAGAGGCGCAACAGGCCAATGCAATGCATGGTATAAGTTGGTGATAAACACGACATCAAACCGACGAACCGTCGCCCTGTAAAGTAAGATTGGACAGACCTCAAGGCTCATGAGCAAGAAGTGATCCCCGAGGAAGAAGGATGATTTCGACCAAGTTTCCGATCCCTCCGCCGGACCGCTAGTCCGGGGCTCCATATTCCGCTGAACAAATCCTCACACTCATCCTCGTCCTGGCTATCAAACTCAACGTCGTCCAAGGCTGTTTTCGATGCCGCCACTCCTCTCGGTTTCGCAGATGGGGCAGATGACCTCTTCGTATCGGCACCATAAGATGCCGAATCCCAGGCAGCCGTCGTCATGACTTTTCTCGTCTCCAGTATGAACTTGCCAACCTTATACTTCTGTGAATCCTCTTCCGCGCTAATGTACTTCCAGCCAAGGACACTCCCACAGAATGCGCAAGTGATATCGCTAACTGTATGTGCGCCTGTAACTAGGTTGCGAGACACTGGGGCCTGGAGTATCGTGTTTGGAAGGGAGTCTGCTGGGTTGGTCAGCGCGTTGACCGGAGATTGCGCAGACACAAGGTAAGCACGGCCATGGCGGCCGGTGAATCCCTTGCTAATGATTTGAGAGGACAAGCAGAGATGAGCGGCACAGTTCGAGCAGCGTATGCATGAGTTATGACCCTTCAGAAGCTTATGTCTGGTAGACCCGTCTCTCAAAAGCCCGGCTTCGAGACTTCTGGGGGTAGTTGACTCCCCCGCATCTTGCTTTTGGGGGTGAAAGATTGAGGGCGGCAGTAGGAACTTCGGGAACATGGAGGGCTGTCGCTTACAGCCGTTCTCTAAAGCTTATAGCAGGCGTCGCACAAGTAAAATGAATGGGTCAGAGCGCCAGAATATTAATCAACTTTGGCGGTTGCTTCTAAGGTGAGTGATCTGTCGGGGAGAGAGTGGATCCATTCTTGATAATAATCTGCGGAGTACGATGCACTGTTGCATGACTGGAGTCTTAGAATCATCATATGACAAAAGAGAGAGCGCTCCTGCGCCCTCAAAGCCACACGATATCTTCTTAGGTCGCACTCGGCCTACCAAAGCTGAAGAAGAGGAGTCTCGGCCATTTGATTCCAAACTCTGACGAAATCCGTCTCTTCTTTACGCTGACGTCACGTCGAGCCACCGATAAGATTTGTGGAGTGACCGATAAGTGGAAGCTTTCCCAGAATTCCAGCAGCCAGGAACGCTGCAGACACTAAGTACAATGCACAGTTGGGAGATATATCAAAGTGAAGTTTCGTAAGCTGATCATGGTAGAAAGCCAATTTTTTGTCAAATAACATATCCTCTCACATCTCATATTGAGTACTCATGAAAAGAGGTGTCACCCAAAAGTTAGGCAGAAGCAGCAGAAGCAAAAAGGAAATAAAGAAAGGGAAAAAAAAGAGGAAAGATTCGCCAATGGAATAATGCAAGTGAAGTGGTTAAGCCTGGTAGGCTAATCAAACTTCAGAGCTTAGAAAGAGCCATTTGGCGCTTATCGGGTTATCACGAAGACAGCCTTTAGTGTCCCATGGTTTCAAGGTGGTCAGGCCAAACCCACACCACCCAAGATTCCTTGTGAGTTCAATTTCAGCACCATCTCGTAATCGAGGGACACACGCAACTATTTGCGAGCAGCCAAAGGCTGGAATGGAAGCTAGCTCAAACAATGCGATCAGCCTAGAAAAGGTTAGTTTTATGGGCATCCGCAGGTGTTATTCAAGGTAGCATACCCCGATTTCAATCCGTGGCCGAGTGACGTTTCCTCAAAGAAGACAAACAATGTCCGTTCGCCGCCTGACGTCGCTACGAATCCTCGGTAGATAGTATCATTGGTATAGTCCATCACTTCAACCCATCTCTGGATTCGTCCATTGTCGAAGCTGGTGCCATTTGACCAACGTTGGGACGCATCTATCCCAAGTGACTCTTGCCTCGCCAATCTCCTCTCACCACGGAAAATTGCAGACAATTTGTCACAGAAGAGCCTCTCACACTCTCCCGGGATAGTATGCGTTGCCTCCCCTTTCTGTTCCAGTAGATTACCAACTGGATAACTGCTTCCGGCGGAAGTCAGCGATATTTCGAGGGGAGGGCTTGAATAGGTGGTTTTAGACCCTGAGGGGACCTCAGGGATACCACTGTACTCCTAATGGGAGCTCAAACGTTAGTAGACCATACTTGACCAGCGATGAACTCGAATCCTTGCCAGATTACTTACCGGCACCCATGGTAGTGCAGTAGTGAAAGCCATTGACGACTGGAGCAGAAGTGTCGACGCTGTAGCAGCTGGCAAGGACGGTGGTCTGAGGTTCTGTGTCGAATTGTCGTAGATTACTTGATGTACTACTGTTCTGATTCATAAACCTAGCCATGGTGGAGATCGAATTTCGACTGTGGCACGAGCTGCTGGGTGTTATAGTAGTAGCTGATAGCGGTGATGTATTCAACGACGAGGCGTTCCTATTCAAAGACGAGGCTTTCCTATCTAGCGAGAATAATGAAGTCGGAATAGCGGACCGGTGGAGAAACGAACGCTTTATCAGTCGACAACACAATTTGATGAAACAAGGTTGAATCAACAAGCTTCGAGGAGGTTCTCAGGGAGAATGGTGATGAGTGAAGTGGCACCGCTCTTTCCAGACTGTCATCTGATCAAGATGTTATTGCCTCAGGCAACAAGGCACCCCGAATCTGCTTTCTGCGCACGACGTCAAAATCATAGCATACTAGTATTGAATCGCTAGTGTTCTAGGAACAAATGCTATTTA
The DNA here is from genome assembly GCF_044049435.1 of Aspergillus pseudodeflectus. Taxonomy (NCBI): domain Eukaryota; kingdom Fungi; phylum Ascomycota; class Eurotiomycetes; order Eurotiales; family Aspergillaceae; genus Aspergillus; species Aspergillus pseudodeflectus. Next base: position 90,570 of record NW_027263835.1, on the reverse strand, counting down.
CAAGTATATGGATACATTAATCGTGCGCGCACAATTTAAACATGCGATTAAAATCGCGGAGAGCCACCGACTCTTCTAGATGCTGAAAGGTAGCCAACGACAGGCTTGACGTAGCCTCCAAAGCTCAGTCGGATCATCATGCAGGAGTATTTAGAGTTCTCGGTAATCGCTTGGTCTTACTCTTCGGTGTCTGGCTTGATGTCGCTGAGGATTTACGGGCTGGCGGAAATACGGAGAATCCTCCTCGCGGGAAAAGGGTGTGCTGAATGTTGTTCGCTGTTGGTTGGAAAAATTGCCAGCCCCTGCCCCTTGCCCAAACCCAGCATTGTTATTCTGTGCCATGGGCCCGGGCATTTGAGGCATCGAAAAGATGTTCATTGAGGGCTCCCCATTACCTGTGAACGCAGCGGGTCCACTGAAGCCATTGAGTGCCGCTCCGTTAACGCGATTATTGTACATCCCGTTCTGGAGCGCATCGAAGTTCATCATGTTCATTGGATTCCAGGTCGGGTCCATATTAGGCGGGAAACCGTTGGGGGGGAATGCCATGGGGTTAATGAATCCCATTCCTTCGCCAAATCCATTTGGAGGGAAAGCCATCCCAGGAAAGCCTACGGGCGGCATGAACCCAGGCATCCCAAAAGGCATCTGTTGGCTGAAGGGCGGTACCTGATGGCCCGCTGAATCCTCCTTCGTTTGCGGTTGCGATGTCTCAGCTGGCGGTTGGCTCTCATCCGATTTCGGTTTCTTCAAAGACGAGTCGGGCGTTGAGTTGCCAGTCATTGCATCAACAGGAGGCTCTTCGGCAGGCCTTTTCTTCGTATTGGTCGTCGACGACGGCGAACCGCCTTTTCTTTCCCTGGAGTCGCCGTTGGGGTCGGATGCCCTGTTGCCGAGCTGGTCGTCTTGCGGCGTCTGCTGTTTCTCCTTCTCCTTCTTTGAATCTGCTTTTTCGGCCTCGTATGCTTTTATCTTTGAAGCAGCTTCATCATCGGCAGTGAGATTATCAAGTAGGACGCCCTCTGTCCCGCAGCCAGGGCATACGAAATCGCTCTCAATCAATGCATTTGTTATACAGTCATTGCAGTAAGTTTTGTGACAGCAGGGTGTTTTTGTGGGTTCTAAGAACATCCGCTTGTCAATCGGGCACTCTAACCCACGGGCTTGTAGTTCCCTGCTTTGTTCTGCTGCTGCCGCTTCAGCTGCCGCGGCTGCGGTTGCTTTGACTTTCTCTTGATACAATTCCCAGGCCGCATTATCGGGTTTAGTAATGATAAAGTCGCCATCAGCATTGACCATAACGCCAGTGTTGCGGAGGTCCTCGCTGGACCCGTCGAGCAGGAGGGATTCTGGCTTCTCAACCTTTGTTTGTAGAGACCGAGGTATACCAGTCGACCGTTTCACCCTGTACTTGCCGTCAAACTTCGGGTCATTATTCGTTGGGCATGCTTGAATCCAGTGGCCTATGATACAGCATGTCAATATCCTATAAGCGGTTTTGAGGTTCAATATTGGACGTACCCTTCTCGCGACAGCGATAACAAAGATACCCTGGCGGGGGGGGATGGTCTGGGACGTTTAGAGGCTTGCCTCTGCCGCGACCAAAGGGAACGGGCGTAGCACTATACCCATTCATCAGCATGAGAGTCCAACGGGAAGAATAGTGTATACATACTTGGCCATCTCTTGTTGTTGCTCTCGCCATTGGTTCGCCTGAAGATTAAAAAGTGCGTTGATTTTCTCCTCTTCCGTCTGGGCATTATTCAGTTCTTGAACGCCATTGCCGGCTGGTTGGGTGGAACTGGGTGCCCGGTTTAACACCGACTGGTCGCTGCGAGGGGCACTGCGGGCATGAACCGGCATCTTCCCGGACACGTAACGAGCAGCACCTCCTTTCCCTGGCCGTGATGCAGGAAGTCTTCGGGCAATGACAGATGTAGAGCGCGGTATGACACTGGTGTCATCGTCGTATTCTGAAACAGTCAGAGCGTTAGCTTAGGGCAAGTATGAACAAACAAATGCAGTGACAAAGTCGTGGGCGTCTCACCTTCGCCAGTATCTTCGTTATAGATGGAAAGCTCAAAATCAGTCCCGTCACCGAGTCTACTTTGATTGATGATTTCCCGCTTCAATTCGAAGACAGAGATACCGGTGCCATCAAAAGTGACCCTTGAGGGTTCTCTTTGAGACTTGAACTTGAAGTGAACAGAGGATGACATTGTATTGAATTGAATGTCCAATGGATGTGTGAAGTAATTAGATCAAGCTTAAGCGGTTTAACCACTTTCACAGATGAAGGATACAGGTAAAGCAGGTTGAAACAGCAGAAACAAATGTTAAGAGGGTAGGGTAGCAAATAAAAGTTGCGATCAATGGCACAAAGGGGAAACTCTGTATAAAACCTCTGACATCAACGTCTTAGATGTGGCGATGATATTGCTTGAACTCGTAAAACAAAAGAGCTTGTTTCACTGGTGCTGGCGCAGGGAGGTCCCAGATCACTGCATACAAACAAGGAAATTGCAGTCGTTCGGTACGACTACAAAACAAGCAGCAAATCTGTGGCGTTGAGGTGTGAACTGCAGTGATTGTCCAGAGACTCCGGTGAAGTCCTTCGGCCAAACGAGTAGCCCTTGATCCCGTAAACCAGCCGGGTATATATGACAGCGCCTCGATCCTGTGGCCGAGATAAATATACCAACAAGGAGGTTCGAAAGATCGATCCTCGGAAGATATTGGAGAAGTGGGGAGGAAACAGAATTGAAAATGGGCCAGGAGAGGCCTACGGCGGTCTTCAGGAGTGGTACGAGGGAAATGACACAGAAGAGATGTAATCGAACCGTCAGGACTGGCAGGAGATTATGAACTTGAGGTCGATTGCATATTTCGACAAAGCGCAGTACACAGACCAAAAGGGTCCTCCTTGATGAATGAAGAGTAACAGTTGTTCTTTGTTGAGAGCGCGCGGAAGGCGTAGGTTCTCCGTAGACAATAGTGGCAAGGCTACATCATGTGACACCATTAGGCTGATTGAGATTCAAGAAACAGCTCAAACAATGCGCCTGCTTCCATTCCGTGTTGTACCAGCAGTACCCAAAGCACAAAGGCAGTAGTCTTTGGACTATGGTACTAATCAAGAACCCACATGATACTTTATATAAATCAAGCCTTGATCCCTCTTTAATCTTTCTTTTGTACGCAACCAGCATGCTGGCCGGATCCCCCTCTTTCCGCCTTTGAGTCTCAGAAAAGAAAAGTCTTAGTATGAGTCAGCCCCTCTTATCCCACTTCGGTGGGGTTAGTTGGAAAGATATCATGGCACGGTACCGAGTCATATAAAAGTCGAGAACAAGCCATCGGGTTTCGACATTTGTGTTTTACTATACTTCTCCTTGGTCACCACTGTTGTGACCGGAATTGAACAATTGCCACTATGCCCACTGTCCATTTGCTCGACTACGTCGCTGGAAATGTGCGCTCCCTGGTCAACGCTATTAACAAAGTAGGATATGATGTTGAGTGGGTGAGATCACCCAGTGATCTGAAGGATGTCGAGGTATGAACATTTCTGGCTGCTTGGGATGCTCTTTGTTCTTTTTCTCCATTGAATGTTCCACTAATGCAGAAATCTACAGACACTCATTCTACCGGGAGTTGGTCATTTCGGCCATTGTCTTTCTCAACTTTCGAGCGGCGGTTACCTAGAACCCATTAGACAACACATAGCCTCGGGAAAGCCATTTATGGGCATTTGCGTTGGTATACAGGCTCTCTTTGAGGGCTCCGAGGAAGACGCAAACGTTCCTGGCCTTGGAGTCGTCCCAGTCAAGATGCAAAAGTTCAACGCGAAAACGAAGAGTGTCCCTCATATCGGCTGGAATTCTGCAACTAATACGCGGATCAGTTCTTCTGGAGGCCAGAGTTTTTACGGTCTCAATCCAAGCAGCAAGTACTATTACGTTCATTCTTATGCTGCGCTATACGAACCGGGCGTCCTCGAGCGCGACGGCTGGTTAGTTGCTACAGCAAAGTATGGGGAGGAAACGTTTATTGGCGCGATTGCGAGGGACAATATCTTCGCCACTCAGTTCCATCCCGAAAAGAGTGGACAGGCCGGTCTGCGAACCCTCCGCGCCTTCTTGAACGGTGATAAATTGCAAACCCTCGCATCAGATGATTCGACTCGTACGGAAGAAAAGAATGGACTTACTCGCCGGATCATTGCTTGCCTTGATGTCCGCACAAACGACGCTGGCGACCTTGTCGTCACGAAGGGCGATCAGTACGATGTTCGGGAAAAGGATGGTGCAGATGCAGGAGGCCAGGTGAGAAACCTAGGGAAACCGGTGGACATGGCAAAGAAATATTATGAGCAAGGGGCCGACGAGGTCACGTTTCTGAACATCACGTCCTTCAGAAATTGCCCGGTGGCTGATCTCCCGATGCTTGAAATCTTGAGGAGAACATCAGAGACCGTCTTCGTGCCTTTGACGATCGGGGGCGGCATCAGGGATACCGTGGATACAGACGGCACTCACATACCGGCGCTCGATGTGGCGACAATGTATTTCAAGTCAGGGGCTGACAAAGTCAGCATCGGCTCGGATGCTGTTATCGCCGCCGAAGAGTTTTATGAAGCTGGCGAGGTTCTTTCCGGCAAGACGGCTATTGAAACTATCTCAAAAGCTTATGGTAATCAGGCTGTCGTTGTAAGCGTTGACCCGAAACGCGTATATGTGACCAAGCCAGAGGATACAACACACCATACAATTGAAACAAAACACCCCAATGCTGCTGGGCAAACTTTCTGCTGGTATCAGTGCACCATCAAGGGTGGTCGGGAGACGCGTGACTTGGATGTTTGTCAATTGGTGAAAGCTGTGGAAGTCATGGGGGCCGGAGAGATCTTGCTGAACTGCATCGACAAGGACGGAAGCAACAGCGGGTTCGATCTAGAGCTCATAAACCTCGTCAAGGCTGCGATAACGATACCGGTCATTGCTTCCAGCGGAGCAGGCGTGCCCAAGCACTTTGAGGAAGTGTTCGAACAGACAACGACCGATGCCGCTTTGGGTGCTGGAATGGTACGTATATTATTTATCCTTGTCATCACCACAAGACTAACGGGGTCATAGTTCCATCGCGGTGAGTATACCGTTGGTGACGTGAAAAATTACCTCGGTAGCAAAGACTTCCTAGTCAGGCGGTTCGAATCTGATATCTGAGCGGACAACCTCCTGTATAGAAATCTGCGTCCTCGCCCGGACGTAGTGATGATATATTAGAATGGGAGCTTCAAGATCGGATGCAGTCTTAATGGGGCACTGTCACAAAGTGGTCGGCCGAAAGTAAACCTTGACAGGAAGTGACTCTAGACGCAGGATAATGCATACCTTAACTTGGATGCTACTATACTAAGGCTCAATCTGGTAGTCAAAGTAAATCTTCGGGGCACTTTCGAACATGGTTGGCAGATATTCAGCCAGATCCATTTTATGCCGGCTTACTTCGCCCTGGCGTAAGTTACTTGCATCTCCTCACTTGCTATCAGGGTTTTCCTCGATCATTGAACGTCGAATTCCCATTTATTTTCCTTCTGGGTCTTCGAGGTAGATGAGACCATTCCGAGGCTACAGGCTGTCAGCATCGGCTAGTGCCAGGCAAATATTGGGCCTCCTTACGGGAGAAAACTGTCTTAAACGTATGCCTGCCGCTTCAAGAATTGCCGCACTCTATTCAATGTCAGTTTGCGTTCACTCGAACGTCCTCTCGAGAGTGTCAAAAGTGACTCACATCCTTATCCATATTATAGCTTTGCGAGTACACGACCTCCGAAATTCCAACCTGTGCAATCTTGACAGTACAAGTCAGGCAAGGGCATCTTCGTTCGGTAAATTAGCCTACGTGCGTTGGTTCAAGGAAAGGCATACTCTTACGTGTCGCAATACAAAATTGAGCCTTCTCGTATGCGCTCCCTCCCCGCCTCCAGCAAGGCGTTTTCTTCAGCATGGAGGCAAAGGCACGTCGACAGGCCAACTCCTCCTCCCTCACCACGGTTGCATCTCGGGCCTAGCAGAAATATGAATATGTTATCTTCCTCACTACTTCAAAGGGGTCATACATCCACCCTCGTTGCAGTTTTGTAGGTGCCGAGGGGTTCCATTATAGCCGGTACTGATAACGCGGCGTTCTCTGACAAGAACGCAACCTACTCGGCGTTTCATGCAGTTACTTCGTTGTGCGGCAAGAGACGCGAGTTCCATGAAGTACTGATCCCAGTTTGGGCGTAGGCGTTGTTCATCGGCTAGCTTGAGCGCCTTGAGAGCGGCGTGTAGCTCATCCAGGGACGATGATGAGTTAAACAGGCGGAGTTGCGCTCGGTCGGTGAGGACTGCACGACCGACATTTTTCTCGTAGAGTTGCTTGTCATTCCAGAGAACGAATTCCTCGAGGTGCGGGGCTTCGAGTTGGTTTTTTTCACATCTCGAGCAAAGATCAGCAAGCCCTTTCACTCAACGGCCGCAACGGTATGCTGTAATTACTCACCTTTCCGCGAAGCGCTTCCATCGCAGGCTGACCGGTGCATCGACGCTCACCAGGAGGAAAAATGGGCGCTGCAGGAAACGGTCAAGGGTCGCAACATTCCAGCTGTGTGTGGTGACCCAGTGTTCTTGCCATCTCTTCGTAGCGAAATCGAGAAGGGATTCGGCAGTATCAAACTCCAACCGCGAATCCTGATTAATTGTAAGGTTTATGTGCTGTAGCCGGGGATCACGGGCGGTATGGGAGACGCCGTCGTTCTTCAATTCGAGAAGTCGGAAGCCTTGGTGTTGGATTAAATACTCTGCAACGGCATGCTTTCCGGCGCAGATACCTTGAGGGTTAAGCATCTGTTAGCCTTCTCTTCAAGCCAACGCTGAGGGTCTGCTAAGCAACCAACCTCCACTTAGGCCAATGAGCATTGTTTATTCGTGGCCGGGCCAGGATACACTTACGAGACGACTCGTATGCGGCCGATAGCTGATTTGAATCGGATCGCCTGGAATGAAACGGGAGAAGAAATAGCTATACTGATTGCGACTGTCTGCTGGAGTTCAAATGGCGATTGGGTAAAAAAAAAGTGGGGTCTTGACGAGTTCACGCTGCACAGGTACGTACGGCGACAGACAGGGGTTAATCGTACGATTAGTAGCTCTAGAGCACCATACTGCCCCGAGGGCGTGTCGAGCACTTCAAGGCTTGATTTTTGTTGTACAACGACTCTTCTTGTACTCTGTTCTAACCTGTAGGGTTCGGGGTTCGGTGATTAATGCCATATACTAGTACCGGAAGAAGAACTTGGGGCAAAATGGCACGGTATGAAACTATCCTCAGATCGACGTAGATACCAATAAACATGACCTTGGTTGCCGAGGAGAGGTTTGATGGAGATCAAAGGTTCTGATGTAGGTTGTTGGCGGCTCATTGCTCTTGGTATGCAACTGAATTTCAATCCTGTACGTTGCCCCGGCACACTATATTACTGCCCTTTTGGAGGTAGAAGATAGCAGTAGTATGGTACCACGAGTAGGGCATTCATCATCTGCTTTCCCCTTCTGACTCTTGTGGGATCCCTTGCAATCAGGTTGTTCCACATTCATCTACGGAGTATGGATGCCGCTTGAGGCTGGAGAAGTCATGCTACCAGATTAAGTGACGTAATGCGCGGGGTACGCCTGCCTCTGTCAGACGATTTGACCGCCGCCCCATGGGGCCATAGATAGGTCGTCCATGAATGATGGTTGAGCATGTCCCAGGGTCATTTATCATTCCCCTGTTATATCCAGCCGCCGCGTACCATCACGCGCTGGGCCTTTTCAAAAGAGAGGCTGCGGTCTCCTGGCGATCACTATATAATTAAGCCGATCTACCCCGCCTGGTGTGCACCGTACATCACCCCGAACCTACCAGCTATATTACTAGCATGCCTAGTACAACCCCACTGTAGCTACCAACGACCTGGTGCCTTCGACCATCGAGTAGCTACAACCATGCAATACACACCATTTGCCTCCGACATAGAGCTTCCGTTCTACAGTGCGCTGGCGTCGCTGAAGATCAATCATGACAAGCTCGACGACTCCGCGCGTAAAGTCCTGGGGCTCTACGAGGTTCGCCCGGTAGACCCTCCGAATGCCTCTTGTCGGATGCAAATACATGCAAGTGCCCTGACTAGCGATGAGTAAGTCTCAAGCCTTCTAGTATTCTGAGTGCCGTATTCGGTCAAGTTATATGTCAAGCTAACTGCGATTTGATTACTACAACACAGGGTGCCCACAACCCTCTACCGCGCCGAAGGAATCATAAAGAATGTCAACACCATAGAAGAGTATTCAAACACTGACAAAGTGGGAATGCTCCAGCAGTCCGGGAAAACGGTCAGTACAAGTCAAGATGTATTCTTGGTTGACGAGGCTGATTCCATCCCTTCTAGATCTGGGATGCCATCAACGACGGCACCATCTATTCCTGCCCTTCTCTCCTATCTTCATTCATCATCCTATCATACGCGGACCTTAAAAAGTACAAATTTCATTACTGGTTCGCATTCCCTGCCATTCATTCCGACCCCCCCTGGGTACCCATCGGGGTGGCGGATAAGGGAGCAGACCCGAGCTCCGTTGGGACACGACATGCACAGCCCAAGAGTCTCGCGAGCACCGAGAACTCAGCCCTTATTGATTCAGTACAAGTTTGGTCTGAAGAGGTTGACGCACGCCAACGAGGGTTCTTTTTGGCTCGAAGGATTAAAGCCGACAACAGTGATGGTGTTTCCTGGAACATTGCCCCGCTTTCTAGCTTTGAGGACGGCTTCTTCAAAGGCGCAGCCCCGGAGGACTGTTTCACCTGCTTCGTTGATCCTTCAAATTATGATGAGGCGCCTGGCTGGATGTTGCGCAATCTACTGGTCCTGGCAAGGCGACGGTGGAAACTTTCAAAGATACAGATCATGCGCTACCGCGAAGGGCCGTCTCAGCGAGATCATGGCCGCAGCCTCGTGATGACACTCGCATTGAAGGGATCAGGAGCCCCAAAGCCCATCGAAATATGCGACGCGAAAGACGAATTGCCCAAGGTCACCGGGTGGGAGCGAAATCTGGCAGGCAAGCTAGCAGGGAGATTCGTCGACCTCACAGAATACTTAGATCCAAAGAGGTATCGTAGTCCCGGGAACATGAAGCACCCATAATACTAACCATACGTTTTGATATTCAGACTCGCCGACCAGTCCGTTGACCTCAATCTCAAGCTAATGAAATGGCGGATTAGTCCTAACCTAGAGCTTGAGAAGATCAAGGGTACAAAATGTCTTCTACTTGGAGCTGGGACCCTCGGAAGTTATGTTGCTCGGAATTTGATGGTACGGATATTGATTTTCCTTGCCGATTCATTGATGCTAATAGGTTAGGCCTGGGGAGTAAAAGAAATCACATTCGTAGATAGCGGAACTGTTTCTTTCTCCAACCCCGTACGGCAACCACTCTTCAATTTCACAGACTGTCTCGACGGCGGCGCGAAGAAAGCCCTACGGGCGTCCGAAGCCCTGGCAGAGATCTATCCGGGGGTCAAATCTGAGGGCCATGTGCTCTCCGTACCAATGGCCGGCCACCCTGTATTGGACACGGAAAAGACACGATTAGAATTCGAAAAGCTCAGGAAGCTCATAGACGACCATGATGCGATCTTCCTCCTAATGGACACACGAGAGTCCCGCTGGTTGCCGACAGTAATGGGAAAGGCGGCGGGTAAAATTGTCATGAATGCAGCGCTAGGGTTCGATACATTCGTTGTGATGCGACACGGTATTGCGAATGACAAAAATCCGGGGGAAGAACTAGGATGTTACTTTTGCAACGATGTCGTTGCTCCCATGAATGTGAGTTATCATCTGAAGCTGCTTTGAACTTGGCTAAAGCATTTCGAAGTCCCAAAAGGACCAAACACTCGATCAACAATGCACAGTTACACGACCCGGAGTAGCCGCTATAGCTTCGGCTCTTTTAGTCGAGCTGCTTGTCTCAGTCCTCCAACACCCCCAAGGCGCAGCTGCAAGGGCACCACAAGCCCAGGATCGCGACCGACAGGACCACCCTCTTGGTGTCGTGCCGCATCAGATCAGAGGGTTCCTCTCCACATTCGAGAATGTCTCTGTGGTTGGGCGGAGCTACAAATGCTGTAGCGCGTGTTCCGGGAACATCATCAACGAGTACAGGAAAGAAGGGTGGAACTTTGTGCAAAGGGCGCTGAACGAAACTGGTTATGTCGAAGAACTGAGTGGCCTTAAAGAGGTAAGTTGCTATCTCTTTTACCCTTCTGTGGCTGGCCCAATTCGTTGATCATTTTGAAGGTTCAAGAAACTGCAGAAGCGACGTTGGCCGACATCGAGTGGGATGAGGATTCTGAACTAATGGAGACATCACGAACTGAAGACTCAGCATGAAATTAAATGCATACTTTAGCAGGCACAGGCTCTGGATAAGATAGAGTCCGTTATCACTTTGAAACCGCTAAGGGGACGCAAAGACTTCTTCCTTTGTTGCCCGCGGTTTACGGTCGAGGCCAATGAAGAAGGCTTCCTTTGATTCCTAGAGACGACGTTAGCCGAATGATAATGCGATATATACCAACCGGTAATCTCATACGCTGCGCGACGACTCTGGCTTGATTCTGTGTACTTTGTGAAACAATAATTTTAGTTGCTTCTCCAAATCCTTGTCCTCAGCTCCCTGGTAGAATTTGCAGACGAAATGACCACCATTCTTGAGAACCTCGTAGCTGAACTCTAAAGCGGCACGGCACAGGTCCTGTTAAGTGTCATTATATTGCGACGCTGGATATATCGGACAGGGAAGCTTACCATACTGCCAGCGTGGTCTCTGAAAGACATTCCGCTGGTGTTCATCATCCTGTTGTAGGGATTACTTAGACTTCTCTTCCAAAATCCAGCGGTTTGAGTCCAGGGAGCAGACATATCACTAAGAACTACATCCACCGTTCTTTCATTACTGATATCATCAGTGAGATGTAGATCACCGGAAGAGTTTGCGTCCACTATAGACTCCAGAATCCCTTCTCGGTTGTCGGTATACCGAAGTCGACCCCTCCGAGGATCACGCACGAAATCCCGGACATAAGCTTGCACTTCAGGGTCCAGGAAGTTCCCTTGTATAGTGGAGACACCTTTTGGCGGCTGGCTTGGAATTATATCGACACCGAGGACTCTGCCATTGGGCTGGGTTCGCGTCATGGCTACCTGGCAAATAAAATTAATAAAGCAGCCAATTGTTTAAGGATGATGTGTTCGTACTTGAGACCAGGATCCTGGAGCATATCCCTTCATTCGGTGGTCTAGGTGTTAGCGGATATTTTCTGTTTCGCGAGATGAAAGCCTTACTAGATCGACCACGGTTTGGCCCTTTCTAAAGAGGCGATATTTCTCATCTATCTAAGAGTGGAGAGAGAAAGAATGTTAGATGTCTTCCACGTCATTAAAGCACAACCGAGCTTCAAATACCTGCAGAAGCTTGAATGCAGCCCGGCTTTTGAGGCCTTGCACTGCTGCTTCACGAGTAAAATGATCCTTGAGCTGGCGCGCCTGCCACCGTTTAGATGAGGAAAGCCTTTTTTGTAGGATCTGCTGCAATTGACAAATACACTTGATCCTCTTAGAGGGCCACAATGGTAGTATCAACGCCATGACCAGCAGCCGAATATTATTCGATGAACATGTCCAACGATCTCGGAGCGTGCCAGGTGCGACTGGGAGTCTGGGGCGGTTCCTGGGGGTCTTGGCATATCCACAAAAGCTCAATAATGTTGAATGGCTGGAGTCTAGAAAAGGCTAAGCTACAGTAGCTAGCTACTTCTGAAAATGAGTTGATATGATGCTAGTATCATAATGTCTAGACATACTAGAGATTACCAAATTCAGTACTAACTGACCCTAAAACCGTTTCTTGTCCCGTTTTAGAGGTGAGAACCCAGCAGGCCCGGTGAACGCGCGGGCCCCTGTTAGATTTGTCTGTCCTGCACCAACAAGCTTCCGCCCTGGCTTCCTGCTATCCTGTAGAGGGTTGTGTTCCTCATCATCATCGAATAAGCTCCTGTCCCGTTGCAAGCCCAGTTTGCGTTTCTTCTGCGCAGCTTGTTTTTGTCCCAAAGGGTGAGAGAGTGAAAAGCTGGATTCCCTAGCCTTATCAGGACCGTCGAGTAGACTACGCTTTTGTGCAATTTTGGGCTTTTTGGCAGCGGCCGTCGTGGAGCTTTCTCTGTCTGGCTTGGAAGGCTGTTTCGATGCTGTGGGCGAGCTATCACGGCGCCGTGCATGCTTAGATAGGTCAGGCAGTTTCTGATGGCTACCTCCACTCTGGGCTTCATTGAGTTCATCATCGGAGCTCATTGTCGAGTCTCCAAGGCTAGTCGTGCGATTCAGGAACGGCGTTATTGAAAACGACGATTTCTCACCCGGCATCGTGGGAATATGTTTTTGTTGTTTTTGTGCACGGACAGCTCCCGGAGTGGCAACATTTAGCTCGGAGTGCAAGCGACTGGCGGTCCCTCGAAGAGGAACGGTGGTGGTTCGCTCTGAAAAGATTGTCTTTTTAGCGCTGCTTCGATTGTTATGAGGCTGCGGAGAAGAGAACGGTGCGTCGTCCCTGGCTCCTTCCAGATTCTTGCTAGTGCCCTCAGGTTTGCGAACAGCTGGGGCTTGATGCGCTATCTGTTGTCCGTGCCGTCGTGCCAGGTCAAGTTCTCGCCGCGCTTCCTCCAGCTTTGTGGCAAGACTCGTGGTTTCCTCCGTTTGTTGGGATCCTTTGGCTAATGTACGCTCATGTGCACGTTTTTCGGTCTCAAGCTGGACCTCGAGCACGTTCAGCTGCCGGGTGAGAGCTTGTTTTTCCGCAAGGAGCGCATTGGCGGAAGTATTCTGGGATCTCAGCCTCTCGAGCTCTAACTGTATGGTCGACACTTCTTTGGAAAGTCGGACTTTTTCTGCTTGAGTTCTTTGAAAATCCGAAGCAATGGCATTCAAAGATGCAAGTTCACGCTGCAAGAGATGTGTCAGAAGATTCGTATTAAGGTATGGCGCATGCGCCACGTACACGCAGAGCCTCTGCTTCACGCGATGATGTTTGGACAACATCCTGTAAGCGTTCAAGTTCCCTAATGGCGGTGTCAAGCTGAAGTTGGGCGTCCGCCTCGGCCTGCCTAGCCCGTGCTAGCTCCTGGTCTGTCCGGTTCAACTGCGATTGTAAACTTTCGTTCTCTATCCGGAGAAGAAGCTTCTCCATGCACTGCACGCGATCGCGCTCGGCATCTAGAAGCTGTGCTGTACGCATATAGACTTGGTCATACTCCCTCTCAAACCGTGCTGTTGCGAGGGCCATCCGATACTAGGAAATGCGCGGCGCGTCAGTCCATGTCATGTTTGCATATGAAGATCGACAACAAGGCCCCTACATCCTCTTCGGCCACAAGTTCCGGCGCCTGCGTAAAGAGCTCCATATTCGCGCGCTATTTGTCTTGAGTAGAAATCCGCTGAATCATAAATGCGATGTTAATGGTGCGATGCCAGCCGCGAACGACAAGGGGGATCAGCAGCTCCGCAGTATGGGAAGCAAAACAACAGCAGTGGGGCCGCCGCGCGTAGTCACGTAGTGGTGGTAGTGGACACCTATATGCCGCCGCTTGATGATGTTCCTCCAACCATTATTTCACTCTTTCACGTTTCAATGCATTGAGTCGCTTCGGTGGGCTTTTGAACGATTATTGTACGGATTATCCGTCAAGATGAAGCTCTTTACTCTCATCCCCTCGCTCCTCTACCTCATCTCCGTCACTTTCGCTGCCTCGCCAAGTGTTGACAAATTCGAGCGCTATCAGTCTATCTCTCGTCTTGCGCCCCTCCAGCTGGATGACTCCTCTTATGATGATCTCATTGCAAAACCCCGTGACTATTATGCGGCAATCATCTTGACGGCAATGGAAGCTCGGTTTGGCTGCGCTCTTTGCCGAGATTTTCAACCCGAGTTCGATCTGATCGCCAGGAGTTGGAACAAAGGCAACAAGCCCGACGACCTGAAACTGCTTTTTGGTACCCTCGACTTCACCAATGGCAAAAACACTTTCCAAAAAGTATGCATTGAAGCTACTTTTGAAAAGCCCCGGCTAATAACAGAAACAGCTCATGCTTCAAACTGCTCCCGTACTTCTTGTTTTCCCTCCAACAGTCGGGCCATACGCGAGAGTTGATGACAGTCCATTGAGATTCGACTTCAGCGGGTGAGATATAGCCCTACAAGGGTGCTATGCTGATGATTACACTTGACTGACTACCTTTGCTTTCCATAAGTCCAATCTCTGCCGACCAGGTGTACGCCTGGATCAGTCGTCATCTTCCTGATGGACCAAAGCCGCCCCTCGTCCGTCCAATCAACTATGTGAGAATCATCTCAGGTCTCACAATACTCATGGGCGCAGTAACTCTATTTACCGTACTCTCACCTTACGTACTTCCCATTGTACGAAACCGGAATCTGTGGGCTGCCTTTAGCTTGATTGCCATTCTTCTGTTCACAAGCGGCCACATGTTCAACCACATCCGCAAAGTGCCTTATGTGGTTGGGGATGGAAAGGGAGGTATCAGCTATTTTGCAGGCGGTTTCTCGAACCAATTCGGGATGGAGACCCAGGTTATTGCTGCTATCTGTAAGTTGCCTGCGCTCCGGTGCTTGTAGGAAGCGGATTTTCAGAGCTCGTGGGGCGCATACATACTAATTGTACTGCTATAGATGCCGTCTTGTCTTTTTCCGCGATTGCGCTAGCTATGAAGGTTCCCCGTATTGCAGACAACAAGTCGCAGCAGGTGGCTGTTGTTATTTGGGGAGTTGTGCTGCTCGGGACATACAGTTTCCTCTTGAGTGTCTTCAGGGTGAAGAATGGGGGATACCCCTTCTTCCTACCTCCTTTTTAGGTCACCTAGCGCTTTACAGCGACCTTTCGTCCGAAGCAGAGCTTGATGTTTAACAGCCCTCATGTCCGCTTGTCATCAACAAGGTTTATCCAAATATTCTGTAGGCTCAAAGAAGCCGCTCGGAAGCCGTGTCGTGCTCGGCTCAGAGCATCTGAGTGGCCGAGTGGTCCATCAGATTATGGGAGAACAGGGCCGGAGGCGTACGACGGTTTTAGGGCTGCTGGTATCGCAGGGCGTCACTGCGACGACAGAGTAGTACTAAACACAAAACGCATTTTGCCGATACCACAAGGCATAAATTCAAACCTGTGGATAGTCTATCAATAGAACAATCGCTGTAGATATCAACATTTTCGGATTGTAGAGCGGAATCAGTGTAGCGTTGATATCGCGGATGCTTTTGTTGGGTCGTGCCGCCTCGTCCCGCAACAGCGAAGCTCAGGGTGTCCTTTTCATACTTTACATCTTTCGTGGAGGGGACCCGAAAACATAAGGAAGGGCGAAAATACCAGCTGTCACCCCTCCTAAGCAACACATCGCTTTGTCTGGCCATGTCACATCAGATGGGAAATTCCAGCAACATGCTGGCATCGGCAATGTCTGGGGCCACTTCGCTGATAATTATTCAATTGGCCTCCAGGCTGTTCATTTTCGGCTCAAACCAAGTGGTTTTGAGGAGCTTGTCGCCCTCTACCTTAGGAGTTTCAGCGCAACTTGAGTTGTTCTTGATCACAATCCTATACTTTTCCAGAGAAAGTATACGAGCAGCTATTCAGAGGCAGCCTTTACTGCCGCCAACAGCATCTTCCACTGGTACAATCCACGATGCGAGCTTGTCAAGCCAAAAACAGAATGGACTGGAAGCCCAAACCAAACTACTCCAATCGACAGTGAACATGTCCTACCTAAGCATCGTCATGGGCGCTGTAATGGCAGCGACGTTTAGTGCGTTATACGCACACTTTGCTTCCAACGAAGTTGTGAAGACGCCATTCTACCACTGGAGTGTAGCAGTTACGGCTATTGCAGCGCTCATTGAACTGAGCTCCGAGCCATTCTTTGTCGTGGTACAGCAGAATATGCTCTACAGTAAGAGGGCAGCTGCTGAGATATGTGCTGCTTTCGTGAAAAGCCTAGTTACATGTGGCTTATCCATATGGGCTGCTTGGTCGGGCCGCAGCCTCGGAGTTCTGCCATTCGCATTGGGTTACCTGTCCTATTCGATGGTGCTATTTTGTGGCTACTTTCTAGCTGCAATGCATATGTCAGGGGTTCGGCATTTCTCGTTCTTGCTTTCCCGTATCGAATCAGTGTAAGCCAGTCGATCCCAGAAGTATTGGAGCAGAGATTTACGTTTCCTAGTGACAACGCCGAATACCTCTCGAACAGGTTCTCAAGGCTACTGATTTCAGTATCCGCAAATGTTTTTCTGCAGTCCGTCGTGAAGCACTTGCTAACCCAAGGGGACTCCATGATCCTGGCAGCCATGACGACCTTACAGGACCAGGGTATTTACTCGCTCGCTTCGAACTACGGGGGACTGCTTGCTCGTATCCTATTCCAGCCTATCGAAGAGAGCAGTCGAACAATCTTCTCGTCTCTTCTCAGCTTCAAAGGAGCCAAGGGCTCGGACAGCAACATTCGGATAGCCAAGGTACACCTGCTTAATGTGATGCGAGGATACATGATGATTACGGTCCTAATAATCCCCTTGGGTCCAGCCCTGGCCCCGAAAGCACTTCATATTCTAGGCGGGCGGCGCTGGACTGTGCCAGAAGTGGATAGTTTACTCGGGTTGTACTGCTATTACATCCCCTTCCTGGCCTTCAACGGTATTGGTGAAGCATTCGTATCATCAGCCGCAAGCCCGGCTGAGCTTCGAAACCAAGCCGCATGGATGGGGCTGTTCTCGGCGTGCTTCGCTCTGGCAGCCTACATATTCCTAGCGTTTGGCGGTTTGGGCGCCCACGGTCTGGTCTATGCCAACGTCGTGAATATGTTCATTCGGATAGTTTGGAGCTTTAGCTTCGTCCAGCGGTTCTTGCGTCGGCAGAACATTGATTTAGTGTTCAAGGAGTTCGCTTTGCGACCTCAGACCTATGCTGCCGGGGCTGCGGTGACTGCCATGTTTTCTGCTCTGAAATCCAATATCGATTCTTATGGAGACATCCTCCCGTTTGGCCTTGGGGGAAGCTATGTTCTTCTGGTGTAAGTTGATTAGTCCGTGGCAAGAATAGGTTCTAATCTACCGATCCATATAGATTGTATTTCGAGAGGGAGCACATCATGAAACATTACACCAAACTCCAGGAAGCCGTCAAATCCAAAGTTACGAGGTCCAAAACCGACTAAACATGCCGGTTTAATCGTCAAAGGTTATTTTTGTGGCTGTCTTGCCCGGCTCGACATCCTTAAAAAACGCGCCATAAGCGTCATGTTGCTTCTTCTTCACAGTAGAACCAAACTTGAGTAGATCTTCCGGTACATCTTGGTTCGCAGCTTTCAGAACGTTGATTAACCTATAAACGTTCAGTGAATGTTCGAGCTATTGGATAGTGAATGTCTATTTCCACTTACGCGCCGGACTGAGCCTTGTCAGTTTCTGTGAAAAGAGTGATGGCATGTCCATCGGCCCCAGCACGCCCAGTTCTAGAGAGAAGAGTACATTAGCCAAGGACATTATGCAGAGGGGACCAAGTATCTTACCGGCCAATTCGGTGTACATAATCCTCAACAGTGAGGGGAAACGTAACGTTAACAACCAATTTCACATGAGGTATATCGAGACCACGAGCGGCCACATCAGTAGCAACGAGAACAGTTGCGGCACCTGATTTGAAGGCCTCGAGACTTTTAAATCTCTCCTGTTGGCTCAGGTCGCCGTGGATGCCAGCGACCTTAAAGCCTTTGGCCCTTAACAGCCGTTCGACACGCATTGCTTCCTTTTTGTATAAACAGAAGGTCAAGACTTTATCTGTCCCTCGCTGGTGCTTTTTTAGTATTTGCACAAGCCTCTGCTCCTTTTCGACTGGTTTGACAACCTCCACAACCTGTTTGATTCTGCTGTTCGCCCGAGGATCTGAGGATGGCTCACCACCGATAGTGACAGTGACAGGTGAAGCCATGAATGACGATGCAAGTTCTCTCACAGCAGGGGGCCATGTTGCAGTGAACATGACGGTCTGACGCTTGGAGACCGGCATTGGAGCGATTATATCCTTGATATCCTGTTCGAACCCCTTGTCCAGCATACGGTCTGCTTCGTCCAAAACGAGATACTTAACCTTACTAAGATCCAAAGAGCCGTCGTTTTGAAGATCCTTCAGGCGGCCCGGCGTCGCCACGACAATAGAAGCAGACTTCAAGGCCTCGCGCTGCTCATCTTTTCGCACACCACCGAAGATACAAGCGACCCGCACATCGACAGAACCCGCATATTTTAGAAGCTGGTCGTAAATCTGCATTGCAAGTTCTCGCGTCGGAGAGATGATTACCGCGATTGGTCGGCATGGCTTTTGTTTGCTCTGCTTCTTCCTCAAATCTAGCACCTTTTTCAAACAGGGTAAACCAAAAGCCAAGGTTTTCCCACTTCCCGTCTCCGCAATTCCGATCACATCGCGGCCAGCAAACAAGAGCGGCCATGTCGCTGACTGGATAGCGGTTGGCGCGGGAAATGCAACCAAAGGGGCGTACAGTTCAGGATCGCTTGCGGGGAGAAATGAAAATGAGATAATGGGTCGTAGGGGGGAAGCGTCGGGTAAGGAGTCCGTAATCTTGATAGAATGTTTGGAGAGGAACTGGTCGATCTCCGCCTGGGGAACATTGTCCAGAGCAGGAGACTGTAAGTAAAGAGGCGCCTTGTCTTGAGAATCATCATCTCCGTGTTTTGCGCTCTTTGACTTCTTGCTCGGTTTAGAGTCCCCAGACTGACCTTGACGGTCTCGCTTCGCCATATTTTCCTGTTCCCGGTTGCGATCGTAACGAAAAGGTTCGTAAGGCCTGGCAAGGAATTCTTCAAAGTTTTTCGAAAAGCGCCTTTTTTTTTTATTTTGCTTTCGCTTTCGCAAAGTGGACCTAGAACTAATTTTCTGAGCCAATTATCTTGTCCGCTCAATCTTGGCAGGAACTTGAACCGCCGGGGGCGGATCCTCTCTGGAGAAGCCAAGTCAGAAAGTACCTACACTACAGAGGTTGTTGGCAGTCAGCGCTTGATGAATATCCGCGCCACGAGGGAAAATTGCAACAAGAAAACAAGTGCCGATTGCCCTACACGATGGAAATCACGACTAGATATGGTAGCTATCTATCAAACTTGCAAGACGAGACGCCTCCTCTGAGTAATTGACCGGGTTTGCATATGAAACTTGGTAGCGAATACTGCGCGGCGAGCAATTAGCATTGTAGTGTATGTTGGGCTACATGGACTCACCGTTGTTGGTCCCCGTAGTGATCCGTCTTCGCTCGGCACTTGAATGTCCAGGTGCGGCAGTTAGCATTCTGGAAAATCTCATCAATTGTCTTGGTATCATTCTGCTGCATTTCCATCAACTGATCCGCGGTTATCCCCATCATCATTTTGCCGACATCATCAAAGCAGCTGAGCCAAAGCTGGCCGGTATGGTCGCTGACACTGATGGACATTATGTACCGATATTCTGGGCGTGGATGAGTCTTATCGCAACGTTCGCAGCGCCATTGGCCGGGGTCAAGTTCGGTAACCTTCTTATTGCAACCTTCGGATAAACAAGCAGGATAGCACATGGTATCGCGCTTGAAATAGGTGACGGTAGCTCTGAGTGAAAAGTAGGCTGGTTCCTCCGACATTCCCAACAACTCTTCCTGAACTTGGGCAACTGTCTTGAACTGGTCGGGCCTCGTAGAGGACATTGTTGCAGCAGACATGCGGTCATAGGTTGCAAACGTCTCAGACCTACCTTGCGCGTCATACCAGCCCTTGAGTCTATGAGCTTCTTCGATATCAGGGTCGACTGTCACCGAGCCTGAGCTGAGTAAACTCAAACTTCTGCCGCCAAAGTCGGATACTTTCACCCCCTTGAAGGCAATAACCGACTCTGGCGGGGTACCAAAGCTCATCGCTGTATTCCCCCAAATAGTCAAGCGAACAGAATAGCCCGTGTTGTCCACTAGAGTAAGGTCACGCTTGTCGTAAGGCTTTTGTGTTGACTTTGACCGAATCTGGGTGGTTTCCCCGACTTCCTTTAATACTCCTATGACATCGATTGTGGTGTCTTTTTCGACAGATTGCAAATCCCCAATCGTAGTAAAGTTGAAACGTACTTGGGGAACGTCGTTCTGGTCCTCTGCCTATACATCCAAGTTAGCCAGCCCCTTTTCGATATTTTTCATGTCTGCCCACCTTCTCAACAATGGTATCTCTTTCAAATGTAAGTTCGTAGTCGTTGTTAAGATTCGTAAACTGCTTCTTAGCGATTGCAACACGGCACGGGCTGGAAATGTAGTAAACGCCGCCCTCCTGAAAAAGGTCATAGAGAGCAGTGCATTGGTCGTTGAATGCGGTAGCGCGTATCTCACCACTGTCGTCAAGTAGGTTGACACTGAACAGCGTGCCATCGCCGCTCCTTCCATGCCAGGTTTTAATGGCAGACTTGCTCGTACAGCGGGCTTTGATTGTCCACTTATGGGCATAGGGGGAGAGCGCTTCGATGGGATAGATCGTAGCCGATGCAGAACCCTGCATAGGCCGCACTGTCTGGGGTTGAGGATTGACACGTTGTGCTGCATTCTGAGCCTTGGCTCCATAAAAGCCGTTACTAGATATTGTCGTGGGCTGCGGCTTCTCGTCTTCCTCAAGTTTGTTTTCCAGTGGTTTAGGTTCGCCGATCTTTTCTGCCTCTCCTAGCTCACTCAGAACCTCCAGGTCGAGTATTATGAGGATTCTAACAGAATCATATGGTCAGCAACTTGAAGAACCGTATTGGGCGAAAGGTATACTTTTTGCCCTTTACAGAGTTAGCCTGGAAGGATTTCAGCCTCACGAAGCATCCTTTGCGAAGCGAGCCATCCGTCACAAAATGGTTTGCCTCTGAAGACTGTTAGCGACAGGCATCTAGCTTTATTGTTCCATCAACTTACGGATTGCAAGCATTGTCTGGACATAATTAGAGATATCGCTAAACACAACACGGAAGCGTTCCTGATGATTGTTTGCTTGGGGCGGTAGTGGCTTGACTTGAACACATTGAACTATGGGTTCCCGGAACTGAGGCTTTGTATCATCGAATATGCCGCTAAAATGCAATTAGCAAGTGTGACAACAAGGTCAAACGCAAAGGGTGGAAGGAATATGGACAGAAAGGAACGTTACCTGAGTGCTCCTACGGAGATATGCGATGCTGGCGATGCCATGGCGGATATCACACAAGGCCTATTTGAATGAGTTTTCGGTCCTCAGGATTGTGGTCGATTACGTTGAGAGTGATGTTGAGGTGGTTGTGAGGATGGACGCGCTCCGCGACGGGAGAAGGACGCGTTAAGTGGCTCAAATGTCAGACCCCACCTTGCTTCGACCACTACCTTGCCCCGCCAACCGATCAAGCGTCATCCCTCCAGGCAGAAAGACCTGCATGAGGTGAGCTCCTTTTGTCAGCCCCATTACGCCAAACCTTTAATAAATAGTTTCTTTATAATCCTGGACACTGACTACGATTCCAAAGATCCGCTTGTCTCTCTTTCTAGATACACTAATCACACTGCATCGCGTCTCACACGGTTATAAAATGGCACCCTGTCTCCATTCGGGTGCACCAGGTTCGTCTGGCACTTGTGTCCCGCTGTTTTCACTCAGACTAATACGGTATATTTGGCTCCAGACCTACTGCCTCCGTCAGCTTCTCAGGCTGTATATCGAGAAGACTGCACCCAGTGTTTCGATTCCATCGTCCGTCCTTCATCCCTTGCCCTTTCAACGTCATAAACTTACATGCCCTCAGGACGACGAGCCCGGGCTCAATGTTTGCCTGACCTGTTTCAATGGTGGATGTACTGGGCCACGAGACCACGCTCGCTTACACTTTGAACGTTTTGGACACCCTCTCGCATTAAATATCAAAAGGAGGCGTAAAAATGTCCAGGTAGGCCGCCATCATTTCGTTTCAGCAAGAGGCAAGCGTCGGGAATCGCTAAGGATAAACAGCGAGAAGAGCCACCGCAAAAGATCTCGAAGCTTGCAATCACTGCGGAGACAGATGAAGATCGTTACGATACGAGTACCCAGGTTGTTTGCTATATCTGCAACCAGGATAATGTTGAGAAATCAAGTGGCAAGCTTCAGGTATTGATTGACGGTGTCATGAATGCTACGACATTCTCCAAGAAGGAGGAGATAAAAGCATGGGAGCAAGAATTCGTTCCTTGTGAACATACCATTAGCTTGGTTCAACTGGATCCTAAAAGGGACGAATCACAAGGTACTTCAACTATCATGGGCCGACATGCGTTCAGGTTTAACTCAACTACGCAGATCTCAATCAATGCTCAATGTGTGATCTGAAGCAGAACCTCTGGTTATGTCTGATATGCGGAAACCTTGGTTGCGGCCGCAGCCAATTTGGGGGTACCGGGGGCAATTCACATGGCCTCGCTCATTTCGAAGCGACATCTCACGCCGTTGCAGTGAAGCTGGGCTCAATAACTGCTGACGGCTCGGCGGATATCTACTGCTATAGGTGCAACGAGGAAAGGACCGACCCCGATCTTGCTACACATCTCGCTCATTGGGGAATCAACCTAGCGGGTCGAGAGAAAACGGAGAAGAGCCTGATGGAAATGCAGGTTGAACAGAACTTAAAGTGGGATTTTTCGATGACTGCTGAAGATGGTCACGAACTCAATCCAATTTTTGGGGAGGGGCTCACTGGCTTGTCCAACCTGGGAAATAGTTGTTACCTTTCCAGCGTTGTCCAGTGCCTCCTTGATCTGCCAGAATTTCAACGCAGATACTATCATCCCGGCGAACAGCCGCCTTTTTCCGAGATGCCAGCTGCAGATTTTGAGACCCAGCTACGGAAATTGGCGGATGGGACACTCTCTGGCCGGTATTCTCGACCAGATAAGAATGCGTTGGCTTCCTGTGAATCACATGACGTTTTGCATCAGAGAGGCCTGGCGCCATCGATGTTCAAACATCTTGTTGGCCGCGATCATCCTGAGTTCTCCACCATGCGGCAGCAGGATGCTTTTGAGTTTCTACTACATGTCTTCAAGCACGTAACGTTATCGAAACATCCTGCTGGCTTGGATAATCCTGTCGACTCCTTTAAATTCTGCTTAGAGCAACGACTGCAGTGCGATAAGTGTAAGAAGGTCCGCTACAGGCTGGACGAGCAAGACAATATCTCGATTCCGGTGCCCGCTCGCCGTATTGGGTTTGCAGATGATGCAGGACACAATACTTTGTTCGAGCCTGTGACCCTCTTCGACTGTCTGAATGTTTTTACTGCCGAAGAAATTGTTGATCTCCGTTGTTCATCTTGCAATAGCCAAGAAAGGTTTTTGAAGCGTTCGTCCTTCAGAACGATGCCGGCACAACTGGTAATCAATGCGCGGCGTTTCGAGCTCATTAACTGGGTACCCACGAAGCTTGACATCCCGGTCGAAGTCAATGATGAGCCCATTGATTTAACACCCTATCTTTCCACCGGGCCAAAAGTTGATGAAGAGATTCTCCCCGATGATGAAACCTCGGGTGGTGGTTTCGAAGCGAATGCGGACCTTCTAGGGCAGCTGCTCGGAATGGGATTTCCCGAAGTCAGGTGCGAGAAGGCCCTCTACTTGACAGGAAATTCCGACATGGAAGCTGCGATGAATTGGCTCTTGTCACACATGGATGATCCTGATGTAGACGAGCCTATTCATAAAAAGCAGCATCCGGAGAATGCGTCCGGCCCCGCGCAGGATCCGGTCAAGATAGCTCAATTGAAAGAGATGGGAATTGACGATTCGCGTGCCAGACGAGCATTGGCCGCAACAGGCGGCGATATCAACCGTGCAATCGATTGGGTTTTCAGTCACCCAGATGAGATAGCCGATTCTATCGAAGACTCACAGCCCAGTAGTAACCCTGGCGAGCAAGCAAGGATACCTGGTTTTGATACAACACCGGCAACTTATCAGCTGCGATCGATCATATGCCATAAAGGGTCGTCGATACACGCAGGGTAAGTGCACCTATCCGACTTTCACTCGGCTCGTTCTAACTGCGTAGCAGGCACTATGTGGCCTTTGTGCGAAAGCAATTGCCCGGAAAACCCGGTCTTTCGTGGGTGCTATTCAACGACGAGAAGGTTGTGGAAGTGGACGACGTGCAGGAGATGAAAAAGTTCGCCTATCTGTACTTTTTTTCCAGGGTCTAGATAAAGGTCGGTCTCCTGTTGCGAGCCCCGGATCTGCCAGCCGATGGCAGTAATCATGTCAACTATGGTAAATTCTTTACCCTATACCGCAGTAGTTCTCAACTTGGCATATAAGTGACTGTAGGGTTAATGTCACAGCGGGTGCCTCAGGCAGTCCCGACAGGAGGCCGCGCGACCGCCGCTCGGGATCTGGCCTGATTAGGCCTAACCCCTTTCGGTCAAATCCCGAATGACTCTCTTGGCATCGCTGTACATAAAAGACCCCTGGGAATCGCTTCTGAATCAATTAGCATACAGCTCCTCCTTCCTCTTTCGTACATCCTTCGTAGCTCGACATCTCGTTGCTTGCTAGGACCTCGCCGCTTACAGGTTAATGAGTTTATGCGTGATTATCTGGTGTGTGGTCATAATATAAGGTCCCTGGCATTTGTAAGGTTGCAAGTAGTGTGAAAGGTAGTAAGTAATATGGGTAAATAGACGTATTAGCATAGTCTAATTCTGTAAATGTTATGAGGATAATTGTGTGGAAGGTTACTAAGAACTATGTAGGGAAAGAGAGTTTTGGAAACTATTAAATTTAGGAACTATCCTAGGAGTTATATTACCCTTATATAACTAGTATTATAAATATAGTGCATTTATTACTAAATAAATAATAATGTTACAGAAGGTTGACCTCTTGAGCCTTCCTATACCTTAGGATTATGTTGACCTAAGCCCTAATAATAGATTAACTTACTTGTTGGAAGACCGGTCCTTGTCTTCCAAAAGGGGTTTAGTGCCTTCACGTGCGATCCTTTCCTATATAGGAAACAGGTTCTTCTAGCTATTTATAAAGGTCCTTGGCCCTTTGGAGGTTTGCAAGTAGTGTGAAAGGTAGTAATGAAAGTAGATAGCTTGTCACAATAGGTTAATTCCAAGAATAAGGATCTCATAGTAGATTAACACTGGCTGTTAGAATCAACCCCTTGCGAGCAGAGGAAGTTCCCTGTGGGCTTAGTCAGCCCGCAGGCTGACTAAGGACTATGGGTTGCCAGTATCCAAGTACATTCGCGAGTGCCTTACACTATTTCTTCCTCCTTCACTAATCATTTAATAGAGAAATTAATAAATTATTATTCTAATTATAGCCCTTTTATTAGGTTATAAGCGCCTTCTTAAAAAGCTATTAGTATTTTTATCTTCTCTATATCATGACCTTTTAATCTATCTATTTTTTTATTAGGTAGACCCTAATATTCACTATATTATTATTAGTGCTAGAGAAGACTAGACTATAGTATTACCTATTCTAGAAGAGATATAGAAGCTTATAAACTCTATACTACCTTATATTTTTAACTAACCCCTACCTTCCTAAATAGGAAAGAAAGTTTAACTAGTAAAATACCTGTCAGAGAGCCGCGCTAAGAGACGGGATGTTGTCAGCCAATGGATCTGCGCCGACAGATAGCGGTATGATGTGCCATCACGTCAACAGCCGGGCTAGCAGATGTTCTGGTTGGGCTGGCCAGGAACAGGCACTAGGATGAAACAGGCACTAGGATGAAACAGGACTATAGTTATATTAGGTGATCTAATATATATAGGTGAAGGATACTATAGGTACAAGTAAGTAATACTATATATAGGAGTAAGTGATTAATAGTAGATAGTATTTAAGGGCACTTATTATTATATATAATTAGTTTTAGCTACTATTTATTACTTTTAGAATTAAAACTACCCTGTCTTTAGAAACCTAGTTTATCTTTTTGGTTTATTAAGAAGTAGTCTTCTCTTTTAATATTAGAATACCTTAAGCCCTTCCAGGCCTTAAGCAGGATCGGTTGGACTTATCTGACAATACCTAGAAATAACTTACTAAGCTTAGGGGATTTATTCTAACCTCTCTAAAGATAATTATTAATATAATAAAGCTTATAGAGAAGCTAAATAATATTAAATTAAATAAGATAAAGCTAAAGAAGCTTACTATATTAAAGAAGCTTATTATACTAGAGAAGCTTACTAAACTAAAGGAGATTACTAAGTAAACTATCTCTTTTTATATAATATAATAATCTTCTTAATAGACTTTATATTACCCTTACTAAGCTTCTAAAGCTAAAGGGCTATAAGTACTTTAAAAAATAGTATTAAACTATTAAATTAAAGCTAGATATATATATAAACTTAAGCTCCTCTATTTCAAATACATGAGACTATTAAAGGATTATAAGAAATATAAAAAGTAAAGGAAATATAGTTATTATATAAGGATTTAGATATAGGCTAGCTTATTAAGCTTACTATAAAAATAGAAATAAATTATCTAGAGGCTAAGTTTACTAATAATTTTATAAAGTAGCTATATATAGCTATTAATAAAATAATTATAAGCTAGCTTATTATACCTTTTATAATATAATTAATTATAAGAGAGAAAGCTATAGCTTAATACCTAAATTTATTATAGCCTTAAAATTAAAGCTTAAATATTTAATATAGGTCTATATACCTTTAACCCATTACTAGGGAGTTATTCTTCTATTTAAAGATATTAAGAAAAAAATAGAGGCTATATATAAGTAAAGCTTATTACGATACTAAAGTCTATTATTAAATATATAATATAGAAGGAGTTCCTTAATATCTATAAGGAAGTTCTAGATTTCTTAAAGACTAAGCTAGGAATATCTTTACTAGTAGTAGAAGATAAGAAGCTAGAAGTAACTAAAAGGATCCTTATTACTAAGAAATATAGATCACCTCTATAAGAAATATCCTATAAGGAAGAGGCTAAATAATATATAGTAAGGACCTTACTAGATAGAAGTTACTATTACTATAAAAGCCTATATTATAAAGATCTAAAGTGCTACTATCTTATTCCTTTTATTAGACTAGATACGTAGAAGCTAGCCCTAGATATTTAGATCTATATATTAGGGAAGTTAAGAAAGGATTCCTCTAAGCCTACTAATAAGCTAGGAATAATATTATAGTTAATAATAATACCTAAGCCTAAAGAGGAAATAGCCTCTAGTATACTTAATATAGTAATTATATAGAACTAATAGGGTCTTAATAACTTTAACCTAGCTAGGCTAATAATCTTAGTATATAGTATTATATTATTTAAAAAGTAATAGCTTGTGGATATAGATAGGATCTAGGAAAGCTATATATACTAATAAAGATATGATTAATAATCTTATTATATAAGATTCACCTTATAAAAGGTACTAGGCTGCTAGGAGTAAGATAGTAATACTAGAAGGATATAGTACTATAACTATTTACTTAAGGAACCCTACTAGCTTAATATAATAGTATATCCTACTAGTTCTATAAAGTCTAAGGTCCCTTAGGGGTGGTATAATATTCTACTAGCTAAGAAGATCAAAGAGGACCTAGGAATCTAGTATAATTTAAAATATCTATATCTATAGGTGTCAGGGATAAGCTATATAAGGTGCGATCCGGGCAGATCAGACCGTAGGGTCTGATCATAGTGACCTTTTGGCCCAGCGGATAGTAGCCCGGACGGCTATCCTTAACTATAAGACTATAGAACTAACAAAGTTATTAGAATAGTTAAAATATTAAACTGTGCTATAGGTAGTTATAGATTCTTATAATAAGGCCTTTATTCTAGTATCTATCCTAATAAGCCTCTAGTACTAATATCTAGGCTATATATTCTTTACCTATTATAAAAGAATTATTTAATATTAGACCTTGATACCTATAATAATAATAATTAAGATAATTAATATATTAAGAACTATTCTATATATTAGAAATTAAAGGTAAAGTAATAAGTATCTTACTAGATAATAGCTAGCTAGAGTAATAAACCCCTTTTAGATTATCTATATTAATACTAAACTTATAAAACTAAAAGGGGTCTATAGCTTTAATTATATCCTAATAATAATAGATAACTATTCTTATTATATCTTTTACTACTTCCTCTAGGAGAAGTCTAATGCTTTAGAAGAGCGAATATTAATATGCTAAGAATAGTTTAACTAAGGTAATATGTATATAATATATACTAGGTCTAATAATATAAGTAACTTTAATAAATATAAGGTCTAGACTAAGTAGAATAAGATAGGCACTTAATTTAAGCTATTAGTATTACATATAAAGGAGTAGAATAGTTAGATTAAGCACTTTATTTACTATATTATGTAGATAATAAGGTCTATAGTTATTAATACTACTATCCTAGGTTAATTCTAGCTACTTATAATTAAAATAATAGTCCATACGCTAAATTACCTAATTAGGAAGGAGTAGTTAGATAGCTTAACCCCTACTAAAGTATTTTCTAAGGCGCTAGGTATCCTAGATTATAATATATTACTTAAGCACCTTTATATATAGGAATATTAAGTATTTATTTATATCCTAGTAGAGAAGAGGTTAAAATTAACTAAGATAGAATCTTATATAGAAGAGGGTCAGCTAATTAGATATAAGGGAGGTTATATCTATAAGCTTTAGTTCCTAAAGACTAGGAAGATTATTAAATCTTATAATTACCTTTATTGAAGATAACTAAGTAGATAATAATACCTCTATAACTCTTTAACCTCTACTAAAACCTTTAAATAATAATAATAGCCTATCTAGGGGCTGTAAGAATTAAGATCCCTAGAGAAATAAAGAATATAGGTATTAATGTAATAGAAACTAACTATAAGGCTAAATCTAAGGCTAAACCTAAAGTCTTTATAACTAGTTATATATAGACTATATTACTAAGTCCTCTATTATTACTAAAGAACTACTATTAACCTTAGTATTAACCTTAATAGATAGAGGTAAGTAACTAGGAGGAATCTATTAATAACTTTATAACTTACCTAAATATAAGGGTTAACATAACACGGGAATATATAGAATAATAGATATAAGTATAATATTAAGTAGATAATATATTATAAAGCTTAGTATTTGATAATATACTAATATGTTAACTACTAATAGGACCTATATTAGATCCTTTAAGTAAGTAGAACATGTATAACTAATAAGTCTAGAGAAACTAATAATAACACCTCTAGCGCCTCTAATAAAGAGATATATTAACTAAGGACTATATATAGATTTAGACTCCCTAGGCCTAAAAGTAAATAAGCTTTAGTAAATAGTTATAGAGAAATTAAGTACCTATATAACTTTCAAGTATCAAACTAGAGCCTAGTCCTAAAGAGGAAGGAGGACCTTATTATAGTTCTAGGTTAAATAGAGGTTAATTCTACTCTATTTAGTTTATAGAGGAGCAGGTAGAGGGAATATATTAGAATAAAGAATAGTATAAGTATAAGAGGTTATATATAGCCTTATTACTACTAAATATACTAAAACCTCTAGAATCTTTTCTAAAGGCCCCTAGCCTAGATAGGTAGGAGTCTTTAGATCCTTTATTGCTATTAGTGGTTCTAGAAGAAGGTTCTTGTCAGATAAGTCCAACCAATCCTGCTTAAGGCCTGGAAGGGCTTAAGGTATTCTAATATTAAAAGAGAAGACTACTTCTTAATAAATTAAGAAGATAAACTAGGTATTATGGAAGGTTGACCTCTCAAGCCTTCCTAAACCTTGGGATCGTCTTGACCTAAGCCCTGACAATGGATTGACTTACTTGGGTTGCTCAACGTCAATAAGGCCTTATCTTATAATAGATTAATACTAAAGGTTAGAATTGATCCCTTATAAATAGAGAAAGTTATCTATATGTCTAGTTATCCTAGAGGCTAACTAAGGGCTATAGGTTATAAGTATCTAAGTATATTTATAAGGGCCTTATAACTACCTCTTTGTAAGGTCTTAGTCCCTTAAGGTTATATATAATATCTTTATAAAAGTCTAAGTATCCTTAGTATCTATATTATAGGATAGGTAGCTATTAAAAACTATATTATAATAGTAAATAAAAATATATATTAATAAAAAAAGGGACCTACTAAAATGACCGCCCTGAAAATGTTTTGAGGCTTATTACATCCCTGATTTAATAGATATTTTTAGGTCTTAGGCTATAAATATAACCTAATAATTTAGTTATAGGTTTATATATAAAGATTATTCTTATTAGTCTAACAATTAAATAAATATTAAGTATTTTAACTTTTTATACTATTTTAAGTAGGAAAATTACTATTATTCTAGATTAGCTCCTTAATATTAAGAAATTTAATATTAATTTTAATATTTATATTATAACTAGAATATATAATATCTAATATTACTAAATCTAGATTTAAAGATCTATTAATTAGCCTATAATTAAGTATAAAAGGGTTTAAAGGTCTATTTTCGCTATAGTTATACTTTCTATTTTTATTACTAAATATATTTAATATTATATTTTTATACTATTTATAGGAAGATTTATATTTAACCTACCTAATATGAAAAAAACTATCTAATTAAACCTAGCTAATAGTATATAATAGGCATTAATATTTTCAGGGGCGGTTATTTTAGTAATATGGGCGGTCATTCTAGTAGGTCCCTAAAAAAATATCTTATAACAAGAAAAGATACTTCTAGTCCATTTTAACTTTCTAAAATTCCTTCTCTAAGAGTTAGCTATATATAGTTCTTTATAAGATCCCTTTCCTATCTTATAGTATTAGGACCTTTATAATACTTACTACTTACTTTCTCTACTATATAGTATTAATATTTATAAGTATAGAGTCTCCCTTTTCTTATATTAAGTATTAGGAGGTTCTCCTATAGCCTCTATGATAGGCCTTAAAATTCTTATAATACTTACTACTTACTTCCTCTAGTATATAATATTAGTATTTATAAGTATAGAGTTCTTTCTTTTATATTAAGTATTAAAAGGTTCTCTTATAAGATCTAATTTCTTTTATAAAGGCTCTTTAAATCTAACTTATCTTTAAGATTATTAGACCCTGTATACACCACAGCTTACGGTTCACAAAGATTACTTTATAGTAGTTTTCTTTCTTTATCTTTTTTTTACTTAAGTATACCCCCTTTAGTAGTTTATGGGCTCTTTATTATATAAGATTTTTAATTTTCCTCCATTATAAAGTTTCTTTATCTTATAAAAGGTTAAGGTATCTTTTTTTACTTAAAAGTTTATTTTTTTATAAAGTATAAATCCTTTCTTTCTTTACAAATACATCTTATATTATTTACTATAACTAATAATATTACTATAAATATATTTATTCTAATTTATACTAGCTCTATTACTAGGCTTTAGAATAAAAGAAAAATTTTTAACTTTTCTTTCTCTTTTTTAGATTACTTAGCTTTCTTTATAGTAAGCCTTTTTCTATCTTTCTCTTCTATAAAGATTTCTATATATATCTTTTTCTTTATTCTTATATAGATCTTAGTCCCTTTCATTATTCTATAATAGTTTTCTTATTCTAGTATTATTTCCTTTTTAGGTAATAGTTCTTCCTAGTTCTAGTTATTTAGTATTTCCCTTATATTTATAAGAGTTAGTATATCTAAAATTTAATATTTATAAGATTATTATTCTCTTTATATTTAAATCTTTTTTAGTTTACTTTATAAGTATCCCTTTCTAACTCTCTTTATAAGAATCTTTTTTTAAAAAACTACTCTAACTTTCTATTTATACTTTACTTTAGCTACCTCTTTTATTATACTATTATACTATTTCTCTCCTTTAATTAGAAGGAGTCCCCTATAGAAGAATTTAGATATATATTATTCTTTCTACTCTTTATAAGAGCTTATATAGACTTTATAGGGGTTTATAACTCTCTTTTATAATTATAGTTACTAATCTTAGTATATAGGCCTCTTCTATAGGAGTAATTTAGCTTTTCTCTATATTTATACTTATATCTACTATATCTATACTTATACCTATATCTATACTTATACCTATATCTATACTTATACCTATATCTATACTTATACCTATATCTATACTTATACCTATATCTATATCTATACCTATACCTATTATTAAGTCTTTACCTAGCCCTCTATTATTGTACTACCCTCCTACTCTACTTCTTATAAAAACTTTATAGCTATTATAATAAATATTTAGGTAGCACTAGCTATTTATAGCTTAAATATTTCTTAATTCTCTCTATATCCTATAGGTACTTCTTATAAGGTATAGATAAAGTACCTCTAGTACTTATAATAGCTAAGAACCAGATAGCTATTATATAGTTTATTAATTTACTACCTATAGTATAATTTATACTATATTTATAAATTACTGTTATTACTATCCCTAGCCTATCTCTATAGATAGGAGATTAGACTTTATTAGCCTATAAAAGATAGGTTCTTATACTAGTACTCTACCCTATTCTTTAGTATAAGTAGGAGAATCTAGGGTAATTAGTCGTACATATCTAGCTATAAGAGGGCCTCTTAGTTACCTATATAGAATAACTTCTACTTACTAGTTAGGAGTATAGAGAATACTAAAATCTAGGTTAATTTCCAGCTTTTATATGATATATCTCTAGAGGGATTAGTAAGAGGTATAATAACTATCTTTTTTATAAATATATAAACTACTCTTTATAGTAGTAAGTATATTTAAAGGGTTATAATAAGCCTTCTTACTTTTATAGATAATAGTCTATCTTATAATAGGGAATAGAATAGTTACTATAGCTAGTTATATAAGACCTATATAATAGAATCCTAGTTCTATATTTATTATAAATATAATTTTTTTCTTTTTATAATAATTTTATTTTTCTATTTTTTTATTAATGATACTAGGGTTTTTCTATTTATAAGATATTCCTTATAGGCTCATAGATACTATAGGTTTATAAAAGGTTCCTCTATAATCTTCTTATACTCTAGCTATTTAATAATAGTATTTATAGGGTTCTCTATTAGACATAGAATCTTCTTAACTCTATATTAATACTTATTCTTACTTATTAATTATATTTTAAACTATTTATAAATATTTATACCTTCTATTTCGTAGTATTTATAAAGTATTAAAATATAAAAGATATTATAGACTTATTTAGTTATATTTATAACTAAGTTTTATTAGTAATCTAAATATATTTATCAATCTTAAAGGTCTTCTCTCGTTACTTTATATTATACTACTTAGCCTATTATTCTTAGGCCTTTATAATATTCTTATATATAGCTTTATAGATTTCCTAGATATAATATAGTCTTGATAACTTACCTCTTCTCTTATATAAAGATTAAGTATAATTATTTATAGATCTATTTTATATAGAATTTAAAATAGTAAGGACTTTATTAATACATATTATAAGTTATTATATATAAATTCTATAAGAGGGATATAGTCTACCTAGTTATCTTATAAGAAGTTAATATAGCCTTATAAGTATTATTTAAGAATATTATTTAATCTCTTTATCTAGCTATCTATCTAAGGATAGTATATAGTACTTATTAAATACTTAATTTATAAGTAATAAATAAAGTCTAACTAGAAGCTCTTTATTAAGATACTTTCTTAGTGTCAGATAAGCCCTATCGTTCCTGCTTAGGACCGGGAGGTCTTAAGGTATTCTGATATCGAGAGAGAAGAATGCTTCTTTACGAACAAAGAAGGTGAGCTGGGTTTCTGAAAGGTAGGGTAGCTTAGATTCCGAAGATAATAGATAATAACTAAAACTAATTATAACTTGGTAATGACCGTCCTAAATACTATTATTTATTATAGCTAATATATCCTTCCTGCTATGTCTGCTTTATTAATAGACATATTAGACATCGCGTTCACTATGTCATGATTATTACGTGATTCTTGGCACATATTAATACTGTTGTATTGCTATGTTGTGTGGATCATCCTTGTTCCGTACTGTCTACGTGATATCACGTTGACTGTAATCTTACTGGGTAGATCTATTAGCTGATAGCGTCCCATATTCTTAGCACGGCTCTCTAATAATCCCCCTCTTTTAAGGTCTTTATCCTAAAGACATAAGTAGCGCAGCGTCCTTAGATGAGTTAGGTTATTAATACCTAATCCCCTTTATTCTTTTTAAATATAGCCTTAGTTACTAACATTCTTACGATGCCTATAGAGTCCACACTTCGTTCCTAATCCCTCAAGCACCGTGTTGAGGAAAGCGGCTTTAATATAGTGACTCTATGTCTTTGTTATTCTTAGACTAGCAAGCCTTGTATTCACGTTAAAGGTTCTTCTTATTATAAAGCGTGCATTATAGTAATTCGGAAGTGCGTTATGCCTAAGCCAATGTTTTTAGATAGTGAGTAGCATCGGTTAATAGAAGCTTAAAATAAAATTTAATTAAAAGAGTGTAAAGAGCAAGAAAAGTTATCTTATCTAATATAATAAATTACTGAAGTGAATACTTAAATAGATTATCTTTAAAAGTAAGATAATCTTCTTTATAAACGTGCTAGCGACTTTATTATTCGTGATATAAAAGAAATCAAAGAGCTTAAGAAGCTTGAGGAGGAGGAGTAGAAATAAAAGGAAATTAAGGAAGTATAAAAGGGTTAGTTAGCTACTATATTAAATAGTGAAAGTTCTTTATAGGTGGTTTTTAATGTGGAAGCTACTAAGGCCTTTATATTACCTTCTTTATTAGACTCTATTTTTAACTAGTTCCTTACTAGAATTCCTAAATCTTATTAGGGTAGTTTAAATGCCTGATAGGTTCCTATGAATCATTTTCTAGTAAGTAACCTTTCCATCTAATAAGATACTAAACCTGACCTTCTATAGTTTATTAGTTAAGGATTTTTTTAACTTTAAATTCCTTATTAATGTCGGTTGCTTTATCTTTAGCGTTTTCTAGATTTAGCATTGGTTCTAGTAATAAGATATAGAATACTAGGTAAACTCATATTCTCATTAGTAGTGTTAGGTAATAGTTATTATTTATAAGTTTCTTTTTAATCTTAAACAGTCTATATTTCATAGCATCGAGTTTATTACTTAGTTATTTACTCTTAATATTAAAATCTTTTCTTCCTATTATTTATTATAGTAGGTAAACTCTCTCTTCCTTCTTTAGTTAAGGCGTGTCCCCACACTTTAAATTATAGTAGCGTTTTATCTTTTCTTTAGCCTACCTAATGTCTTTCGCAATTAAGTCGTGTAATACGCTTAGATACTAAACCTATATTAGTGCTACTAGTAGTCTTCTATCTAGTAGTAGAATTATCTATAATATCCTTAGATTTCTTCCTAAATTCGCAAAGTAAAGCGTGTAATTTATAGTTACGTTTCTCGTATTATTAATTACGAACTATGCCATTGGTAGGAGTTTAACCTAATTATCTTAATTCTAGTTAAGGTAGTGTTATAGGTATTATTTAACTAACTAAATCATCCTCTCTAATTATCTATTAGTTTACTAGTAGTATGTAGTAGATATATCTTAGCTCATTCCACTAGCGTCTATAATCATTTTCTGAAACTTTAATATGAATAGCTTGTCTCTATTAGATATAAAGTGTTATAGTAGTCTAGTCTAAATAAATACTTCTTATAATATTAGTAGTGTGAGTTGCTTGATAGTGAGGTTTACTAGTACTAGTCTGATAATTATATATTTTGTTATCTTGTATACAATAATAATAGTAGTTGTATAGGTAATTCTAGTGATTTAATCTTATAATAGGGGTAATCCTATAATAAAATTAATAGTAATACTTTCCTATGGTTTTATTAGTATCTTAGGTATCCTTATCTTTCTAAATAGTTAGTATTAAGATGGTTTATTCCTATTACATTCATCGCATTATATAATATAATTATGAACCCGTTAGTATATTCATAGAAAGTAGTATACTTATTAGATCTTTTCTATCATCCTATTAATCCCTTAGTGACCTTTAGCTAGCGGGTTATAATACACTTTAATCACTTTCTCTACTATTAAGTTAGGTACTATGATTGATCTATTCTAAAGTAGAATTCCATTACTTTCTTCCTTATAGGTAGCTCCGTAGCTCTATTTCTATAAGTGTTTATCGTTTTATTATTCCTTCTTAAGGCGTACTAAGAACTCGTAGTCATTAATTATATATATAGTAGCAAGCTCAGCTTCCTAGTTAAATCTAAGAACTTCTCTATTCTTATAGAATAAGTTCGTCTTAGGGTTCTTAACTTTAACTATATAGTTAGGTCTTTGACTTAGTATGTTAGTAGTGATATTTTTCTTCCTATTAATATACTTAATCCTAAATTAGTATTATAAGAGATCTTAAGCCTATCTAACTTATTATCCCTTAAGTTTTTTTATTATCATAAAGTATATTAAGTTTTTATAATTAGTTTAAATAATAACTTTATATTTTACTCCTTTAAGGTAGTGTCTCCACTTCTTAAAACCTTCTATAATTGCTAAGGCTTCTTAGTTATGAGTGTTATACCTTCGTTTAGTATTAGTCATCTATTGAGAGTAGAAAGTGATAGGTTATAATTTCCCATCTTCTCCCTTCTACTTGAGGACCATCCTAATTACTCCCCTAGATACGTCCATTTTCATATAGTATTATAGTTCTAGGTTAGTAGGTGATAGGATTAGTACTTCCTTAATATTCGCTTTAACTTACTTAAAGGCGTTCTACTACTTAATTCCCTATATAAATGGTTCATTATTCTTTAGTAACTTTGTTATTAGTCATGCAGTTTTAGCGTGTTAATAGAGATACTCCCTAATATATCCTATGATTCCTAGGAATCCCTTAACTTATGTTTTATTAGTTAGCATGGGTTATTTAAGGATCTTATTAACCTTTTCTTTTAGTATCTTCTATCCATCTTATATAAAGACTATTTCAAGGTATTTAACCTCTATAGTGTTAAATATACACTTCTAGATACTTATTATGAGTCTAGCCTCTATTATTATCTGTATAACTTCGCGTACATGCTTCTCGTGCTCCTTAGGGTTTCTAGAGAAGATAATAACATTATTAAAGTAGATAGTGATAGTTTTATTAAGATATTTCTATAGGATATGTATTATGAACCTAGTAAACTTAGTAGGTAACTATGTAAGTCCTATAGGTACTATAATCTATTTATATAATCCTAAATCTATAAGAAATACTATTAACTATTAATCTTCTTTCTTTAATAGGAGATTGTAATAACCCTATTTAATATTAAAGATAGTTAATCGCTTAGCCCCTTATAATAAGTCTTACTTTTATCCTATATATAGTACTTAATTCACATTATTAATTATTAGGTTATTTAACTATTAGAAATTAATCACTATTTACTTTTTTCTATTTTTCTTAAGGATAAACATTGGCCGTGAAGAGCATTATAAGTTAGATTCGCGAATGTATCCCGCCTGTAAGAATTCCTTAATAAATTTTTATTCTAGTTATAACTCTTCTAGTGATTTCCTAAACTATTATGATTACTTAAGCTTATTTTCTACTCCCTTAACTAGTAGTATCTTTACTTCGTAGTACTTATTATATTATAGTAGTTAATTATTCCTTCTTAATAAATAGTTTAATAAACTCATGGTATTTCTTTAGTAGTCTCTTAAGGACTTTAGTAAGTTCCTTCTTATAAACTTCCTTTGGCTTAGGTTGTATAGCTATATTATCTTATATTATTTCTATTCTATGGGTCTCGGACCCTAAGGCTCTAGCCTTTATTATTTTAATCTCTAGTAGGGTTTTCCCTAATACTCTTACAACAACTTAGATCTATGTAACTTATTATTATTCCTTCCTAGTTTATAGCTATTATCTCTTAATCCTGACTTCACTAGCTATCTAATTCACGTCTAGGTTTCGCATATATAGCCATGTCATTCTAATAATACTATTATAGAATCCTTGCTCTATGGTTAGTACCACCTTGAATTTTAGATTCTCTGAATATTCTCTACTATTAAACTATACTTTGTCTATCACTAGTGCTGGTGCACTATATAGTAGCTTTCCTCCAAACCTAAAGATTCTTTGGTTATATCTAGTAGGTTTTATAGGTATATTATTTTCACTAATAAATCTTTTACTTAAGAATTATTCTAAATATCTTAAATCTAGTAAGATTCTTGCATTATTCCTATTTAATTTCGTAATAATTATAATTAATTTGTTATTTTCTATAGAAAAGAGGTTCACTTCCTTTTAGTACTATTTATAGTATTATTATAGAATATTACTCTAGTTCTATAGTTCAAACTTTCCTTTCTTATAGTGGAATGCGTAGTTCTTAATCTTATAGTTATAACTACTAAGTTTCACGTGACTTAGGTGCCTTTATTCTTCCTCTACGTAGTTATAGTCATCTTTTCTAAGTAGATATCTAAAGTTTGGCTTTAATAGTACCTCTGGTAGCTATAGTATCTAGTAATATTTAAATTTATACTAGTAGTGTTAAGCATAATCTTTATTATAATATTCTATCTAATAAATTTCCTAGTGTGCCTTCTTACTTAACTAAGGATAGTATTAGTAAGAGTATTAGTATATATAACCTAGGATTCCACTATATAAACTAGTTCCTTGTTTATTTAATACTCTTTTATATTCTTTAGTAAATTTAATATTAACTTTTCTATATTTAAGGTATTCTAAGAATATCTAATCTCTATATTATTTATATTTTAAGATGTGATCTTACTATATTTTTCCTAAATCTTCCTAACATATTGCACGAGCTAGTTCGTAACTATAAGGTTCTTTATCCTTAATATCGCTTTTAAGTGGGGTTTTAGTCTGAGTTTTATAAGTCTTATAGTGATTTATAACTATTTCATTACTAATCTAAACTATTAAAGGATCTTAGTGGAACTTCTCCTTTAAATCTAGGATCTCATGATCATTCATTGGTCGCGCTACTCTTATAGTCTGCTATAGGGTGAGAGGATATTCCTTTATTAATACTAAGCTATGTCTCCTATTAGAACTCATGGAGTGTCCTCTATCATACTTTAGCTTAATGTCTTTAATAATTTTATAGAGGCCTATGATTCTGGTCTCTCTATTCCACGTCATACGTGCTTCATTATATTTTTTCATCTAATTATTAACCTAGTCGTTGGGTTGGATTATATAATAGAGTAATACACTAGATACTTCTTCTTAGCTAATATCTAGAGTAACTATTACTTTATCTCATAGTCGTTCTTCTTTAAGCGCCGTGAGTATTGTTTACTTTATCTTACGTACTTCCTAGATTATTCTGTTTACATCCTTAACTACTTATTTAGTTCTCTTTAATTCTTTAGTAATGGCGAGGGTGAGTTGTCTGAATCCATGACTAAGTGATTTATAGATGAATTGGTCCTTTCCTAGGATTCGCGTTATTTCTTCCTTAGGGATTTCTTCTATAGTGTCTATTCCATTCCTATTATCACCCATCGTGGTAATAATCGGTTCGGTTATCACAAAGGCGGTATTAATTTAAGAGTCGTGGGTGGCCAGTCTATTCTTCTTATACTTTAATTAATAGTCCTTTTTTATATGTCTAATTTTTCCACATCTATAATACTTTCTATTAAAGTGTTATTTCCCTTACTATCTACCCTTCTATTCTCTAGTGGTGATAGTAGTATTTATTTCTATATCTCTATCTTAATCTTTCCTTAGGCTTTAGTTCTAGTATTAGTTTTAGTGGTTGTCCTTTACTTAATTCTATTATTTCTTCTTATAGTGTTACTTAATCAATTAGCTCTTAATCCTAGATATAATATTAATTATTTTATTAAGCGTTTTAGCTTTCTTCTAGTACATTATAGTATCTTTAATCTCGGGTTTAAGGATGTTGTAATATTAAGAGTAGTATACCTTGTCTTCCTAATTAAGGTTTAATATAATTTAGTGAAATTTTAAGATAAGTTCTCTAATACTCATATTCAGTCCTTGGCATAGCATATACATGCGTTATTTAGCGGTCTTTTTAGTATTAGGGTCCCTAAAGGCTTTAGTGATTTACTTTTTAAAGCCTACATAGGAGTTGAAGATAGTATTAATACTATCTTTCCTATTATTGTGGTTAGGATTTTCCTGAAAATCTTATATAAATGGCTTAAACCAGTTAAAGGTGGCTCTAGTGAGATAGGTTCTAGTGAAGAGTACTTTGTTACTTTCACTTATATTAGACAAGTTATTAATTTAAATATACATGTCCATAGAAGTTAGATATCGTCTTAGGGTAGAGCGCTTACTATTAAAAGATTCTACTTTGTTTACCTTAATACCTTTAAACGTCTCAAGCTAATGGGTCTTAGTAAGTAGAGTATTAATCATAGCCTTAAGCTAGACAATCTTCTAAGCATTAGTCAACTAAGGTATAGTAAGGTTCTCCTTAGAAGTAGAGGCGGCAGCCTAAACTATTTTGCCTTTATTATCACCTATATTAATAGTAGTCGTGATCTTCTTAATTAAAATAAGGGTCTATTATTATTAGATAAGCCCTATCATTCCTACTTAGGACCGGGAGGTCTTAAGGTATTCTAATATTAAGAGAGAAGAATGCTTCTTTATAAATAAAGAAGGTGAGCTGGGTTTCTAAAAGGTAGAGTAGCTTAGATTCCAAAGATAATAGATAATAACTAAAACTAATTATAACTTAGTAATAACCGTCCTAAATACTATTATTTATTATAGCTAACATATCCTTCCTGCTATATCTGCTTTATTAATAGACATATCAGACATATCGCGTTCGCTATGTCACGATTATTACGTGATTCTTAGCACATATTGATACTGTCGTATCACTATGTCGTGTGGATCATCCTTGTTCCGTACCGTCTACGTGATATCACGTCGACCGTAATCTTACCGGGTATATCCATTGGCTGACAGCGTCCCGTGTTCTTAGCGCGGCTCTCTGACACTTAGTAACTACATTTATAGGCATCCTATAAAGATAAAATACTTTATAAATAACTAGAAATATAAGCTCGTTACTAGTAATAGTCTTTTATATAAGAATAAAGTATACTCTTACTTATTCTATCTATAGTAATAAAAAAGTATTATATATCTCTTATAAGCTACTTAAATCCTTAAATTTAATACTTATAAGTAGATTAATAATAAAATCTATACTAATCTATTCTTATAGCTTATAAGGGATAGGTAGAGGTTAAAGTAAGCCTTATTACTTCCTATAAATAATATATAAGCCCTAGTAGATATTATAAGCCTTATAATAGTTTACTATAAAGCTTTATATATTCAGCTA
This sequence comes from Aspergillus pseudodeflectus, assembly GCF_044049435.1. Taxonomy (NCBI): domain Eukaryota; kingdom Fungi; phylum Ascomycota; class Eurotiomycetes; order Eurotiales; family Aspergillaceae; genus Aspergillus; species Aspergillus pseudodeflectus. The sequence continues at coordinate 48,974 of NW_027263835.1, read as the reverse complement.
AAAGAACCTTAATATGACTAGCTTATAGATTCCTTTATAAAGTAATCTATTATTAGATTATTATATAGCTTTTATAAGGAACTCTATTTATGATTAATAATAATCTAGGATATAGAGTTTCTCTTTATAATAGAGAAGTCTATTTTATAATTTCTATTTAATCTAAGACTAGGGCTCACTCTTTCTCTAATTAAAATTCTTCTTATAACTCTTATAGTTACTTAAGGTATCTATAACCCTCCTTATAAGATTATTTTATAATAAGAGAGTAGGGATACTCTTAACTAGGTATTATAAAGGATTATTTTAAAATAGTCCTTCTTTCTTATAGGCCTACTATATCTCTTCATATAGAATCTCTATCTCTAGAAGATTCTTTATAATAATTATAACTATAGTTATAAGCTATTCTTATTCTAATATTTAAGGTTTATAATCTCTTATAATTATAATATTACTAGCTTCTAGTTTATATATAATCTATTATAAAGCCTAGACTACTATAACATAGGTAGTTTTAGTCTATATAAGGATATCTCTAGAGTCTTTTATATATCTATAAGTTCTAATTATATAAGTAGTTTATTCTTAGCTTACTCTATAAAACTATTTTAGTTTTCCTTATATTAATCCTTTCTTAGGTAGTTAACCCTCTTAAGGGGTTATCTATAGAGTTTAGATTATCTATAATAAGTAATCTAGAATCTAAACCTTACTAGAAACTAGAACTAGTAAATCTATATTTTTAATAATACCTTTATTAGTAACTAAAATATACTTAGTACGTTATAGTTAATAATAATCTTAATCTTATAGTAGCTATCTTATAGATAGTATCTCTATTTCTTAGACCCTATAATTATTATAAGTAACTCTTATTTATCTATTATATAGTTTCTCTCTACTTAAGATAGCTTCTATAAGAAGAAGACTACTAGCCTTTATATTCTATCTAGATATAATTAGGGAAGGACTCTATAGAGTTCTCTATTTAATATATCTATCTCTAGCCTGGCTAGTAGATCCTTTATAAAGTAGTTTAAATAAAGTATCTTTATAAACGTCTCCTTTAGGATTTCTATAACTTTCAAAGTCTATAGGATTATGATATTCTTCTTATTCTTAATAGTTTATACTAGCCTCTTTTTAGGCTTACAAATGAGATCTATTAGTACTATAATAATACTTATATAGGAGTATATAAATTAGTAGTACTAATTTATAAATCCTAGCCTTATTAATATCTTATAGATATAGCACTAATATAGTCTTATATCTTATAAGAATATAATACTATTATTTAGATAGACTACTATAGTAATATCTAATAAATTATAAAATACTTAGTTTATATATACTTAGAATATTATAAGTATATTAGTAAGCCGAAATAATATTATTATTTAAATAGTCTATACTTTATATAGAAGGCTATTTTCTACTTATAACCCTTTATAATATATATCCTATAATAAGTATTATAAAGGTTAAGCTATATAAAGATCTTTATACTACTTAGCTAAGTAATTATCTTATTAATTAGAGAGAGGAGGTAGTAATTCTTAAGAGATATTATATTTAACCTATAATAGTTAATATATATATAGATTCCCCTATCCTTTTTAGGTATATATAGTAAAGTATATTTATAAAGGACTTTAAAAGCCTTATCTACCCGTTTATAAGTATAATTTAAATATATTTATAGATTATAGCTAATTCTTATAGAGTGTAGTAGTAGAAAGACTTAAATAGAGACTCTCTACCTAACTTAAGATTAATCTTTAAGTCTACTTCTTTATAGTAAGAAGAGAGATTACTTGTTTCCTTCTTAGAGAATACTCCTATAAAGTTTTAGTACTATATTAGTAAATCCTTACTTATAATTATCTTTTTTATATCTATTATATTAACCTAGAATACCTATCCTAACTCTTTATTGATATTATTTAGAAATTTCTTAATAAACATACTTTCTACCTTTAGAGGTCTCTATAGATGATAAGTAATTTCTAAGTCTAGTAGGTCAGGATTATAAATCTTTAGCTATAATATTCTAAGGATTACTTATAAAATATCTAAGAATATTATTATAAGTATCTTAAGCTTCTTTTAGATACTTTATAAGTCTTAAAATTAAAATTCTACCTTTATAACTTCTTTATTCTATAGTTATTCTTTATTTATAGTCTATATAAAGATTTAATAAAAAAGATTCTATCCTACTTACTTTATAAGTAGGGAGGGAACTATATAAACTTTACTTCTACTATCTATAAGTACTTTATAGTCTATAGTAGCTCTACTAGATAGGATTACCTTTATAAGAAGAAAAATTCTATAATAAGCTACTCTTTATTAGTAAAGGTTAGTTATATAGATATAGCTACTATAGTTATAGGTACCTTATATTAGGCCTAGCCCTTACTATTATCCTTTATAAGGTCTAGATAATTAGACTTATAATAGTCTAGCTTCCTATAATAAAAGTATCTTTATAGAAGATGACTATTATCTTATTATAATAGATATCTAACTTAGTATTAGCCTATTTTCTATAGTTAAAGTAACCCCTACTATAACCTCTATAAAATAGAGGCAATCTAGAATATCTTTTATTCTCTTAGCAATTATTATCTCTCTTTACTATGGGTGGTTTTATAGTTAGTATTAATATAGTTATAATTTTATAATTAGTAAGACTAGATCTATAAGAATAGTTAGAAACTTTAATTATTTATAAACTTTCTATTTTATACTCTAGAGAAATAATTTAAAGAATATTTATAGAAGGAGGGTCTTAAGGTTTTAACTTTCTTTATTTAATTCTAACTACTATTTATATTATTACTATAAATAGGTATAGTTACTCTTATTATTTATACTTTATATATAAAGGGCCTTCTACATAGTATATAAATTATCTATAAGATCTCCTAGCTAGCTAAGGAGGAATTTATAGAGGTTATTCTAGACTACAGAATATATTATAGATAACTCTATACTCTATAGTCCTTAGGGTATTGAATTAAGGTATAAGATTATAAGATATAATAGGTTATTCTTTATATAACTATTAGTATTCCTAAAGGCTTATTATATCTTTTATATGAATTTATAGTAACTTATATATATAGTAGTATTATACTACTTATTCTTTATAAGTAGTTATAAAAGTCGAGATCTTTTTAAAGGTAGAGTATAGAGTAATTATTCTATATAAGTATATTCATATAAGAGTACTATAGTAGTTTACTCTTAAAGAACTATAATATATTATATATATTATATTTCCTTAACTAAATATTATAATTCTTTAGTAGTAAGGCTTATAAGGTCTTTAATTTTATTCTAATTATTCTTATAAGGAGTTTATTAACTAGATATCTTAAAGGTTACCTCTAACTTAATAGATATAACAGTAGATATCTATAAAGATTCTATATCTTTATTAATTTAGGAGATTATCTCTTCTTATAAGAGATAGATTATATTCTAGCTTCTAAAGAGGTCTAGTTTACTATTATAAGGTGCCTTATTATAAGGGTTCTAGTTATATTATAATCCTACTTATATATTAACTATTATTACTCCTAATGGACTACTTATAGTAATAAGTATTAAAATTATAAAGGTCCTTAGCCTTTCTAAGGTTTATAAGTAGTATAAAAGATAGTAATAAAGATAAATAGCTAGTTATAAGAGCTTATTTTAAGAATAAGGATCTTATAATAGATTAATACTAAAGGTTAGAATTAACCTCTTATAAGTAGAGGAAGTTCTCTATAGGCTTAGTTAGCCCGTGGGCTAACTAAGGGCTATATATTATAAGTATCTGAGTATATTTATAAGGGCTTTATATATACTATATAAGGGGACCTACGTAATATTAAGATATTATTTAATACTGTAGACCTCTTAGTAAAGCTATAAGTAATATATATTAATATATTAAAGCTTTATATAGACAATTTTATTATTCTTACTTAGTAAATTAACTATAAAGCTAGGATTATAATATATTTTAAGCTCCTTATTAGGGTTAAAGTTAATATTAGTAAAGATCCTTTATTAATATAGAAACTTAGTAGCTTTAATTATAAATATATATTCTACTTTAGTAGTAAATAGTGAGATAATATTAATATTACTTCTACAATTACTAGTTAATTAGACCTTTAAATAATCAGTATAGGAGACCTCTAGTACTCTTTTAATTATAATTATTAGTAAAGGTAGTATCTATAGTAGTAATAAAAACTTTACTAATTATAGAGCTCTAGCTATATTCTAAGGTAAGAAACTAGATATAAAGGTAAGTAATAACCTAATTAGCTATAGTATAAGACCTTGAAGGATTATACTATGTGTGGATAATACCTTGTCTAAGGGCTTACAAGGCCCTATATACTACTTAATAAATCTAGTTCTAGGAGAATCATAAGGTATCTTATAATTTATATTAGTCTTTCAGTAAGACTTTAGAAGGGCATGTAACCTAGCATAGAACCTTTATATATAGTAAGATAAGTATTTAAAGGATTAACTAGGAAGTAAAATAGTATACTATATATAAGTAATATTAGGCCTAGTATAAGTAGTAATATAGCTAATTAAGCTAACTTTTAATTAATATTTATATATTTACTTAGAAGATACAATAATATTTCCTTATAGAAACTAGCTTCTAAAGTAGTAATAGTACTAAGGGCTATTAAGGAAGATTATTAAGTAATATCCAGTAGTAATGGCTTTAATATATAAATCCTAGGCTAGCTAGACCCTTTACTATATTTAATTATAGGTAATATATATCTTAAGGAACTAGTTTAGCTTACTTAATTCTTTAGCTTATATTACTTTTTTATTATAGTAGTAAATCTAGCTGTAGTAGTATAACCTATATATATTACCAGGTTAACTACAAGAATATTATTAGTATAGATAAGGACTAATATAATTAATAGAAAGGTATTTTTTATCTAGGATAGGTTATAAGCTATAAACTTTAATTATTATAGATAGGGTTTACTACATATATATCCCCTCTAGTCTATATACCTAGGTCTGCTAGTTATATACCTACTAAACCTAATTAGGAAATTTATAGTTATATATAAGATAAGGAATTATTTAAAGTAGTATAAGACTTTACTATCTTCCTTATTATACTATTCCTAACTACTACATTAAATATAGGGTATTATATAGGTTTAACTCTATATCTAATTATAGTATTATTATAGAGGAAGATCCTAACTTTATATAGGCCTTTATAGATACTAATTATAATTATAAATATAGTCCTTTACTTATTAATCTAGAATCTACCTCTTTTATACTTTTTAATCTCTTAATACTAACTAATCTCATACTTCTTAATAAATCTTGTACAGAGTCTTTCTTTAATCTTTTTACTAAACGTATTATAGAAGCTCTAGTAAAGCACTTAGTAGAGTATTTAGTTGTAGTCCTTCTCTAAACTAGTACTAAATAATCTGATTAATTAAATACCTTATTTTTTAACTAAGCTATTCTTACTAAGAAAGAAGTATAAAGCTTTATTAATAGCTTTACTATATAATATAACAATACCTATATTATAAAGAATTTAAAGACTAATAATAGTAAGATTACGTATAATATCTCTACTATAATTATAGTATTATATATAAGGATAAGGTAAAGAGGGTAAATAGAAGTATAAAATAACTATATACTATAAGAACTATTCTTTTAGGATTATTTTTTATTATAATATTAAGTTATATATATATAGAGAATTAGTCTTAACTTCTAAGTATAATTATAAGGGATCTCTTATATACATATATATATATATATCTAACTCTCTAAGCTTTATAGGTAAAGGCTTTATATTAAATAATTATTTTGTAGCTTACTATTAGAATTAGTTCTTACTAGATTTTTAACACTACTAGATAGAATAATTTAAATATACTTCTTTTATATAATATTTATAACCTTTACTAGAAGTTATATTATAAAATTTTTAATAACTACTTACTAATCTAAGCTCTACTAATAGTTCTTCTAAAGAAAGGTTAATAGTTATTTAACTATATAACTAATAGTAAGTATTATCTAGTAGGCCTTTTTTATACCAATAAAACTTACCTTAAGCTACTTTAGAGGAGCCTATACATCCATATTATAGACTGTATATATAAGACTAATAAGATACTACTTCTAGATATTAATAGAGGTATTATAATAGGTAAGTCTTTCTATACTAGGTTTACCTTTCTATATAATAAATAGTAATTAATATATAACTTTATAGTTTAAAACTTAATTAATATATATAGCTAGCTAGGACTTTAATTTTTATTTATAATTTTTACTAATAAAGAGCCTATACTAATAAATATACTAATATTTTATTTATGTTCTTATATATCTTTAGTATATTAACTAGAATATTCTCTAAACCTTATCTATTCCTAAACAAAGTTCTTCTAGATTACTTAGAAGAGGTACTAGATCCTAAGAATAAAAAGATAATAGATATGTTTTATAAGATTTAGAATTTCTAGTATTTAATATTAATAGGGTAATAAAAGATTCTAAAAGCTATCGTATTTATAGAAGCTATAGACAAATAGAAGTATTTTGAAAATAAGTATAGTAATAATATTTTTACCCTACTAGTTAATTATATTAAAAAGAGTAGTTAAATAAGATTATTAAATATTAGATTCTATTTTCTATACTAATAACTCTTTTTATTTTAATATATATACTACTTCTTATAGAGAAGGCTTTTATATAAGGCCTAAGAATAATTTAGGGACCTCTATTACTAATTATATATATATTATATAGTTATTTATTTAGATAATTAACCACCTATATAATCTCTATAGTAAAAAGATTAAAGAATAATAAATTAAGAAGCTAACTAGCTTACTTAAGACCCTATAAAAATATTTTATATTATACTTATAAAGTTTTAGCTATATACTAGTACTACTATTGTATATATTTAGGTAAACAGCTAATCCTATAGGTCTATCTAGCTATTATATATATTATAATAGGCCTATCTTATATTTGTATTATTTATTAGTATATAGATTACTAGTAGTCTTTAAAATTAAGAACTTTTACTAATAGTAGTATCTTTATTTTCTAGCTAATATATGTTTTTTGATTCCTAAGTAATTATTCTTAGACTATATATTATTTCTATTATATAAGATAGACTAGTAGGCCCTTACTATTATTAAGACCTAATAAGATTACTAGAACTACTATAGAATCTTCTCCATTTAAAAAAGTCTTTAATTATAAACATTAACCTTAATATACTTAAAAGCAATATTTTTAATAAATTAATCTAATCTAATTACTTAATTCTCTTTACTAGTACTAGAAGTATTAGTTATAAAGCTCTTAAGAAGCTTCTTATAGTAGTTAAAGGTATTTAAATAATTAATATAGTTAACTACTTATAACCTATTTAATAAATATTACTATAAGGCGTGCTACTTATTCATTATAAATTAATAGATATTTTAATAAGATACTTACTATTCTAGTAAACCTTTAATATGATTTACCTTAATCTAATATAAGTTAATTCTAGGCTTAATAGTTACTAATAGGCTATAAATTTTTATAATAAGTACACTTATATATAGAAGAATAACTACTTAGCTAGAATTAAGGATTTCCTTTACCTTATTAATTAGTAATAGGATAGAAAAAAGGGTAAAACTTTTATTTTTAATAATAAGTAACCCCTTAAAAAGGAATAGAAAGTACTTTTTAGATTTAAAAGTATTATTTATAATACTGATATAATATATATACTAGAATAGAATAGCTCTATAGAGTACTTAGGTAGTTTTATTATTACTAGAACCTAAAAATCTAGGTTACTATAAAATTATATGATAAACTTTAGCCCTAACTAGTTAAGGTAGCTATATACTAGCTTAATTAAATCCTAATATATTATTTTAACTAGAGGACCGTTATTAGGGGTACTATATTAATTAATAAACTAGTTATACCTATTAGTATAAAAGGAATAGTTAAGGAATAGTACTTTAGGTAGCTATAGTAAAATATAAGAATATATAGATTATATAATTAGTAGGGATATTCTAGAGCTATAAGGCTAAAGGCTAAGTTCTTCTAAGGGTCAAGCTTAGCTTATAATAGTACTTCCCCTCCCATATAGGGTAAGGCTTTATAAGGGAAGTATTTATAGGGGTTTACTTATCTCTAGATACTATATAACTACTACTCTAGTATTATCTTTAGTAATTTACATTTAGAGAGTAGGATATAAAGAAAATTACTAATAATTAGGTTTATATTAATATCTCTTAGTAAGAGTATAATAGTTAATATCTAAGATTAACCCCTTTATTAAAGTTATGCTAGGGCTTGCACCCTAAGGTAATACGGTAATTATAGAGATTAGAATAGCTAGAGTACTAGAATATTAATTTATACTCTCATAGTTTAGTAGATATCTTAGTTCTATAATAAGTAAATATTAGTTATTAAAATTCTATAGTAGGCGCGCTACTTTTATATTTATTTAAGAGTTACTTTTAGTATTACTTTTAATATTACTTTTAATAGTATTTATATTAAGTATATTAGTAAAGGCCCTCACGAATATACTTAGGCACTTATAATATATAGTCCTTAGTTAGCCTATGAGCTAACTAAGCCTAGAGAACTTCCTCTACGTATAAGGAGTTAATTCTAACCTTTAGTATTAATTTATAATTAGATCCCTATTTTTTAAGATTAAGCTATTATAATAAGCTATCTACCTTTATTACAGTAATAATCTTTCATACTACTTATAATCCTTAGAAAGGCCAACGACCTTTATAATTAGGGTACCTATTGTTACGGAAGGTTGACCCCTCAAGCCTTCCTAAACCTTGGGATCGTCTTGACCCAAGCCCTGACAATGGATTGACTTACTCAGGTTCGCTCAACGTCCAACTAGTGTGAAGACTAGTCATAGTTAGGGTGGCTAAGGTGTAATAAAGCAAGGCCAGCCTTCACCATGTATAATAAAGCCTATTAAGAAGTACTAGATAAAGTGTTATTATAAGAGTCCTAAATTAGAATGATCTTAAAGGTAGCACTTAGAATAATAATAGTATTAATTATAAAGAATAAGTAAGACTAGATATAGGTAGGTAATAAGTATCCTTATATATCTCCTACTAGTATACTATTCTAGGTATTATTTCATGGTCCTTTCCTTAGTCTCCTATAGACTAGGTTATATACCTTATTATAGTCCTCTAAATAGTATACACACGTGACTTTACTAGTATATTAAGGTATGGCTTCTTTTAGCATCTATTATATAATTTAAAATTCTACTTTATTAGAATTCTACTTTCTCCCCTTAGGCTATGGTTTATTACCTTAGTAGGTTTTACTTTCTAGGTTCTAGGTTAGCTTAGGTTTACTATCCTTAGATTATGATCTTTAATAGGTTATGGTCCCCTATAGTTTATAGTTAGTAGTCACTAGTCCATGATAGTTCTTGGTTATTAATTATTAGTTACTAGGTGTCTATGAGTGCTTAGTCTTTTAGGTGAGCTATGCCGTATAACAGCTTATCTTTAGTATAGTTCACAAGCGCTTAGGTTTATATCTGTTAACACTAAAGGCTTGTAATATTATCGCGGTGGTAAAGTTATTATAGGGTAAACATTAACCTCAGTTAATATTATTATGAGTATAAGATTATCCTAGGGATAATCTTATTATTAGGGAATATTATCTTTCTGATAATATTCTGACTGCTGAATGTTCTGCCGGAAGAACGTCTGACTGCTTGGCTGGGTTCATAACACCTATTACTAGCTCTTAAGAATATTTTATAAAGTATTTATTTTCTTTTTTTATATTATTTCTCTTTTTCTTTCTTTATCTCTTCTTATCTATTACTTCTATTCTCTATATTTTATAGTCTACTTATTTCCTCCTCCTTTAATTCTTATATCTATATTATTTATACTATAGCACCTATTATACCCTACTATAATATTCTTATAGGTCTATTTAGTTAATTTAACCTCCCTTGTGGCCTCTCTATTACTTAATACCCTTCCTTATTAGAATATAAATATATTTTATAACCTACTAGTTATAGTTACTATTATCTATACTAGCTAGAATTTAAGATTAGAATATATTATTACTCTTACTATTATTAAGTAGCTAAAAGTATTTATAAATTAAGTCTATACCTATTACTTTTATAATAAAGTATTTATTATACTATATTATTCTAGTCTCTCCTATCCTATCTAAAAGGAGTAGCTTTCTCTACTTAATAATACTAAGATTAATATATTATCTTATTACCTTAAATATACCTATAAGTATATTATAAGGATGAATTAGACTCTTATTATTATTAGTAAATATATTAAGGCTATCTAGGACCTTGTTAAGTTTATAATTATTTATTTTATTATACCTCTTCTCTAAGTATTAGTCTTCTTCTATTCTCTTTGATAACTACTAATATATTACTTTATTATTCTTAGTATTATTCCTTGTACTAATCTTATCTATTTATCTTTTATATATTACTCTATATAGATACCTAATAAGATTATTATTATAGATTAGATATTTTCTTTTATTATTATTTCTTTAGTAGTTCCTAGGTTATAGTATTATCTTATATTTATTAGAAGTTTTAATTACTTAATATAGGCCTTTTATTATAGTAGAAAAGTCAAGTAGTTATTTATAATTTCTTTTTTAAAGATATATTAGAATAAGCTAGTACATCCTAGGGAGTTCCTTAGCTTTCTCTAAATTTATATATAATAGTTATATTATATAAAATTTTAACTAGCTTATATATTAGTTTTATATAACCTATCTATTTAACTAACTAGTCAAAATATTATTCTTTTATATATATCTTCTGTTTACTTACTCCTTAAGAATATTTTTAAGTAAGTATTCTTCTTCTCCTTTAATAAGTATTATAGGTGAATATATTTTTATATTTACCTATAATAGTTACTAGTTAGTGCTTATTATATAAAGTAAGCTAATATAGAAGATATTATAAATCTTATTAAGGATATTACGATATACTATATATATATTATCTTAAGAACTTAACTTTATATTTTTCTAATTAAATTTCGTACTAAGATAATCTATTTTAATATTCTATAGACTAAGCTATATAAGATTATCCTTCTTATATAGTAGGGTAAGGGAATATTATTTATTTATTATTTAGCTTTCTATTATATATATATATAAGGGTAGTCTTAGCCTAGTTATATACTTTGTTTAGAATCCTTATAATATTTTCTCTTACTTAAAGGGGGCTTTAAACTAGTCTTTTATAAAGTAAATTAATATCCCTAGTAAGTTTAAATAAGAATAGGTTATACATATAATAAAAAGAAAGATAATAGCCTAGTTAATACTAGGGTATAAGTATTTAATATAAGTTCTACTATTAAGAGGAGTCTTTTCTAGTTAGATTAATTATAGTATATATAAATATAGAGATATTCTTTAATAATAGTATTTATTTATTTCGTTGTATTATTAGTTTATAGATAAAAAGTAGTTAATAGTCTTTTATAATCTCTATAAGTTTATATGCGTGTTTCTATATATTATTAATAAACTAGCTTCTATAGAGATAATTATCTATAGGAATCTATATATATAGATTAATAAGTTGATAATAGCCTAGGTTATAGCTTTAGTAGTAATATCCTTTATTAGATAAAGAATGATACCCTTAGTAAGATAGTCTATAATAATAAATAGGGTTATAAAGTTATTACTTTTAGGTAGGCTAGTAATAAAGTCTATACTAATATCTTATTAAAGGTAATTAGGTATAGATAAGAATTTTAGAAGTCCTCTCTTCTATTTATACTAGGCGTTAATCTACCTATAGGTTATTTTAATTCCGTATATATTACTTTATATCTTAGGCTATATTTAGCTAGAAATACTTATAACATAATAATAAAATATATCTATTTATATTTAGGGTATCTAGTTATAGGAGATTTATATATAGTCTAGATAAGATTAGTAAATAATAATATATAATCTAGTACCTAGTATTATTTCTAGTAGATTAGATATCCTTTATTATAAATAGTATACTCTATAAGGCGTAGCTTAAGTTCTAGCTTAGGTAAGAATTAGTAGAGGCCTTATTCTAGTACTTTAATTATACCTAGGTGCTAGGGGTTATTATTCTATACTTTATCTTAGGTTATTAGTCCTATAGTAGTAAGAATAGTATTAAAGTCTACTAGGGTAAATATAAGATAAGCAGGGGGTAGAGAAGTTTATAATTCTATCTAGATTAGAAGATTTAGATATATAAATAGATTTAGTCCTACTCTATAAGGGTATCTTAATTATATTAGAATAGTATATTAGTATATATATTCTTAGTACCTTTATAATATATAAAGAAGAAATCAAACTTACTAAAAAAGAGACTCTCGTATATATATTATTTAGTGCGCTTATAAGAAGAGTACAAATATTCTAAATTCCTATAATTAGTTTTAATTTTAAATTCTTAGGTAGAGTATAATTCTATATCTTATATTTTTATATAGTAAATTAATATAAAGAGTTTCTTATTATAGATTTTATAGTTTACTCTACTAGGGATAGTTTATTAGAGAAGTATATATATATATATATATATATATATATATATATATATAACTATTCTTTCTATATTAATATAGCCCCCTACTAATACTATATTCCAATAAGTTAGTCTTTATTATTATATATAGGTCTAGGTTAAAAGAGGCTAGTACTAGTTTAATGATAAAGAAGTTCTTTAAGAATTAAAAGGATTTCTAGTAGTCTTCTATCTACTAGAACTTAGTATTTTTTTATTAGATTATAAAGGGGGCATAGGATACTAGAGAAGTTTAGAATAAACTCTTAATAAAAGTTTATAAAACAAATAAATCTATAAACTCCTTTTATTATTATAAGGGCTTCCTATTTCTTAGAATATAACTAGAGTTAAATCACTAATTCTATAGTATAATTTATAGTAAATAAAGAAGAGATAGAGTACGAGGGCTATTCTTAATATATTAGCTATTAATTTAAAGTTATTTTAACCTTTATTAAAGCCTCTAGATAGTAGATAGATTAATCTACCTTTCCAATAGCTAATATAATTATAGATCTTTATTAGGTTTAAATTACTTAATACTAGAAACTCTACTAATAGCTCTATTTTATTCTTTATAGGCATCTAGGTTATCCTATTTACTATTATAACTACCTAGCTTACTATATTAATAAGATTAAAGTAGATACTACCTACCACCTTACTATATTATATTCCTACTGCTTTATAGTCTAGTAACCCTAATCTATAACTATTACTTGAAAATTAATAAGGAGTTCCTATAAGGATATAAACTAACCTAGGTACTACTTACTTATACTCTAAAGAAAGGAAAGTAGATTATTTAATATAATATAATACTAAGGGCTAGGTAAGTATAATTTTATAATCTATAAGACACTATAGTATCTTCTAAATTAGAATCCCTACATGCTTAAGCTTAACTATATATGTAAGATAAATAGGTTTAAGATACTACTTTTATATATTATTAGGGTTACTATAATAGAAAACTTCTTTTATACTACCTTTAGCTTTATATATAATAAAAAAGCTTTATATTCCTTTATTCTCCTTTTTTTAAGTACTTTATATAAAACTTTTACTCTTAAAGCCCTATTTACTATTATAACTAATAAGAAGAAAGCTTTAATCTACTTAATTACTCTACTTTCTTACCTTATTATAACTCTTATATATCTAGTATATTAATAAATACACATGTAAAAAAGATAATTATATAATACCTTACCCTAGCCCCTAATAATCTAGAATATAAGAATAAAATTAATAATACTTAAAAATAATATTAGGGAAGTAGTGCTAGGTTATCTAGGCTTATATAAAAGCTTTATTCTACTATAAATAATACTACTTTAAGGATGTCTATAAGTAGCTAGTTTTTATATTATTAATTAACTATATAAAGATAGAGTAGGTATTTTTAATGCTATAGAATACTTTATATATATATATATATAAATTAATTTATTTTAGCTAGCTTATAACCTCTTACTTAGAAGGAGCTTACTATTAGCTTAAGTATAAGCTCTCTAGAGACCTTATAGGGAGACCTTCTTTATATTATAAGGTTAATTAAATATACACTAACCTATACGTATCTATACAGAGATTTAAGTAGGATATTAATAAGAATACTTTATAACTTTCTAAAATAATTATCCCCCTCCTTACTAATATTAAAGGTAAGATCTTATAATATATACTTAGAAAGGTCCAAGGCATCTTTAAAGTCTACCTACTTAGAAATATTAGCTATTAAAAGAAGCCTCCTCTAGGAACTTGCTTAACTACTAACTATGTAGTAATCTTACTAGGATTACCTTATATTTATAATATTAAGTATAAATATAACCTCTAGTAGTTACTTATTATAGGAGACTTCCACCTCTAATAATATCTAGATATAAACTAGTATAGTACCTATACTTAAAGTAATTAACCCCTACCTACTTATATTAGAACCTGTAGTTATATAGGGACGTGGATAGCCTTATAGTATAGCTAATTATTAAAATTCTTTAACCTTTAAGCAAACTAAATAGCTCCCTAGTAGTTAATATAGTTAGGAATAGGTTATATATAAAGGAAGAAAGGAATTAGATTATTTAGTAGTAAAATTATATGGTATATCCTTTATTTTACTAGATTAATTACCTATATTATATTATTCTATTATAGGAAGGAGCTACTAGTTTGTTTAGAGTATAGAAATTAGTAAATTATATATATTAGCTTTATTGAGTAATTAATTGGCTATGATGGAGAGATAATGCATTAAGCTATCTAGTGACCGAGAGGTGAAGAGAAGAAGAAACTGCTAGAAGGACCTCTTTCCTATAAAGGAAAGGGTTACACGTGAAGGCGCTAAACCCCTTTTAGAAGATAAAGGACTAGTCTTCTAACATCGCCCCCTTTAGCGCTAAAAAGGAAAGTAAAGCTATCTAGGTAATACTAGAATATTAAAACTATAAAAATAAGTAATAAAAGCTAAAAAAATTACTCTTCTTTACTACTTATTATTCTACATCCTAACTAATTAAAAACTAATCAATAAACTCTCTAAATAAGGATTTTAATAGTGGCTTTATTAATCTATTTATTATATTTAATTTCATATTAATCTTTTATAATTAGATATCTCCTTATTCTACCACGTCCTCTATAACTAGTATTATATCTTAACCTAATTATAGCCTATTATATAAGCTAGCTTATAAAGGTTTATTATTATAGTTACTAAATCTATATAGAGAATTATTAGTTCTACTATATTAAAGCCTAGTTAGTGCCTTATAAACTAGTAAAGCTATAAGGCCACTGTTACTATAGTATCCTATATAATAAACTCTACTAGTATTAAGCTCTATGTGATGATTAACTCCCTACCTAACTACTATAATATTAGTGCGCTATGTAGGAAGAATATATAGGCCTTTATTAACTTTATTTACTTATAATTACTATAGGAATTATTTATATAGTCTATTAAGGTCACTAGTTCTTCCTATGATTATTACTACATTAGGAAACTTCTTTAGATAGTAGTAGATACTCTTAATTACTATAAAATTAGTCTTTTAGGGTTTATAGGTTTAATAGAGTAATTTCCTAGTTACTAGCTAGATATCTGGCTGTAACTAATCTATTACCTAGTTTAATTAATTAATAAGTTTCTAATATTTATTAACCTTAGTAGGTTCTAGTTTAATAATTATTACCTCTATAGGATACTTCTAACCTAGATTTATTAGGGTTAGTACTATATAAAGATCTTTATAGTTAAGCTAATATAATATCTTCTCTATATATATCCTCTAACTTAATAATATCCTTATTAAATTATATATTATATCCTAAGAACTTCTTTAGGGTTCCTAGGACTTTTAGCTTAAAATAAGTTAATAGCTTAAATAAATTATATATAAGTATCCTTAGTATCTATAGCTACCAGAGTATTATTAATATAGATAATAATATCTAGTTATCTCCTTAGGTAATAGAAATAGTATGGTTCTTTATTAATCTTATAGAGCTTTATTATTTTAATAAGAATATTCTAGAAGGTCTTATTTTATAAATTTATAGATTCCCTAAACCTATAGATAGCCCTAATTAATATATATACTAACTCTAGCTTATTAGCTTACTGAAAGCTTATTTGATACTTAATATGGATCTATTTCTATTAAATAAGTATATTTAGGTATGCTATAATCATATTAAATTATATAATCTTCTTCTATTAACGTATAACCTTAGTAAGGAATATTTTAATAAAGATATTAATAATAACTAGTATATATATCTTAATATTATCATTAAAGTGCTTTTAGAAGTTTCTATCGGCTACTTAGTAAGCTTATAAGTCCTTTATATTATTATCTAGGTTATATTTAATATTATAAACCTACTTTCCTAGTAGAACCTTTACTCTAGGGGGATTTTTAACTAATTCTTATATAGGAATAGCTTTAAGTTTAGTAACTTAGGCCTATATTATAGCTACCTAGAGGTCTTACTAGAAGGACTTTATCACCTCCTTATAGTTAGCTAGGATTCTAACCTCCTAAACTTTATAGACCTAATCTAAGTCTATAGAGCCTTCTAGGACTATAGGTGATAATAAAGGATCTAGAGACTCCTACCTATCTAGGCTAGGGGTCTTTAGAAAAGATTCTAGAGGTTTTAGTATATTTAGTAGTAATAAGGCTAACCTCTTATACTTATACTATTCTTTATTCTAATATATTCCCTCTACCTACTCCTCTATAAACTAAATAGAGTAGAATTAACCTTTATTTAACCTAGAACTCTAATAAGGTTCTCCTTCCTCTTTAAGACTAGGCTCTAGTATAATACTAGGGAGTTAGATAGGTACTTAATTTCTCTATAGCTATTTTATAATGCTTATTTACTTTTGGACCTAGAAAGTCTATATCTATGGTCCTCCGTTAATATATCTCTTTATGAGAGGTGTTAGAGGGGTTATTATTAGTTCCTCTAGACTTATTAGTTATACATGTTCTACTTACTTAAAAGGATCTAATATAGGTCCTATTAGTAGCTAAAAAGTTAGTATATTATTAAATACTGTCAGCCGGAGGGTCCTCCTGCCGAGGATCCAATACGGCAACTCTACCGAGACCGCTCGGTCGACGGGAAGGTTCAGCGATTGGAGCCATTTGCCGCACTAAAAGTCAACTAGCCCCTCTTTCCTAATTGGGTTTAGCTCTGTTTAGATTTTCCTTCTGTCTTTAATATCGTACTTTCTCGCTAGACCATCAGAATGACAAGACCTTCAACTTTTCGATATGCCTCCATGACCTTCCGGCCCATAAATACTAGATATCATGATATATTATTAGCTTAATATTATACTTATGTCTATTACTCTATATATTCCTATATTATATTAATCCTTATATTTAGGTGAGCTATAAAGTTATTAATAGATTCCTCCTAGTTACTTGCCTCTATCTATAAAGGTTAATACTAAGGTTAATAGTAGTTCTCGAGTAATAATAGAGGACTTAGTAATATAGTCTATATATAACTAGTTATAAAGACTTTAGGTTTAGCCCTAGGCTTAGTCTTATAATTAGTTTCTATTATATTAATATCTATAATCTTTATTTCTCTAGAGATCTTAATTCTTATAGCACCACTAGATAGGTAGGCTGTTATTATCAAAGGTTTTAGCTAGAGGTTAAGAAGTTATAGGAGTATTATTATCTACTTAGTTTTTTTTAATAAATATAATATTATAAGATTTAATAATCTTTCTATTCTTTAAGAATTAATCTTATAGATATAACCTCTTCTATATCTAATTTGATAATCTTCTTTTATATAAGGTTCTATTTTAATTAATTTTAACCTCTTCTTTACTAGGATATAGATAAATACTTAATATCCCTATATATACAGGTGCTTAAGTAATATATTATAAGCTAGGATACTTAATACCTTAGAAAATACTTTTATAGGAGTTAAGCTATCTAACTACTCTTTTTTCATTAGGTAATTTACCATGTGGACTATTTATTTATAAATAGTTAGAATTAACCCAGGATTTTTATATTAATAATAATAGATCTTACTATCTAGATAATATAATAAATAAATTATTTAATCTAATTATTCTATTCCTTTATATATAATACTAATAGTTTAAACTAGGTGCTTATCTTATTCTACTTAAGTCTAGGCCTTATAGTTATTAAAGTTACTTATATTATTAGACCTAATATATATTATATACATATTATCTTAGTTAAACTATTCTGAGTATATTAATATTAGCTCTTCTAAAGTTTTAAGATCTTCTCCTAGAGGAAGTAGTAAAAGATATAATAAGAATAGCTATTTATTATTATTAGGATATAATTAAAGCTATAGACCCCTTTTAGTTTTAAAGATTTGGTATTAATATAAATAATCTGAAGGGATTTTATTACTCTAGCTATTAGCTAATAAGATAGTTATTACTTTACCTTTAATTTCTAATATATATAATAGTTCTTAATATATTAGTTATCTTAATTATTATTATTGTTATTAAGGTCTAATATTATATAATTCTTCTATAATTAGGTAAAGGATACATGGCCTAGATTAAATTAGTACTAGAGGCTTATTAGGATAGATACTAGAATAAAGGCCTTATTATAAGAATCTATAATAACTGTCTATAACACGTAGTTTAATATTTTAACTATTCTAATAACTTTATTAGTTCTATAGTTATATAGATATAGATATTTTAAATTATACTAGATTCCTAGATCCTTTTTAATCTTCTTAGCTAGTAGAGTATTATATCTCTAGAGACCTTAGACTCTAGAACTAGTAGGGTATAGTATTATATTAATCTAGTATTACTATCTTACTACTAATAGCCTAGTACCTTTTATAAGATAAATCCTATATAATAAGGTTATTTATTATACCTTTATTAGTATAGCTTTCCGAGATCCTATATATATAAGCTATTAATTTTAAATAATATAGTAGTATATACTAGTATTATTAGCCTAGCTAGGTTAAAGTTATTAAGATTCTCTTAGTTCTATAGAACTACTATATTAGTTATACTAGATACTATTTCCCCTTTAGGCTTAATTACTATTATTAACTATAATATTATTCCTAGCTTATTAGTAGGCTTAGAGGAATCCTTTCTTAACTTCCTTAGTATATAGATCTAAATATCTAGGGCTAGCTTCTATATATCTAGTCTAATAAAAGGAATAAGATTACTAGTAGTACTTTAGATCTTTATAGTAAAGGCTTTTATAGTAATAGTAAGTTCTATCTAGTAAGATCCTTACTATATATTATTTAGCCTATTCCTTATAAGATATTCTCTATAGAGGTAAACTATATTATTAATAGTAGGGACGCTATTCTTTACTACCTCTAGTTTCTTACCTCTAACTATAGGTAAAGATATTTCTAGCTAGTCTTTAAGAAATCTGGAACTAACTTTATAGATATTAAGGAACTTCTTTTATATTATATATTTAACTATGAACTTTAATATAGTAATAAGTTTTACTTATATATAGTCCTCTATTTCCTTCTTAATACCTTTAAATAGAAGAATAAACTCCCTAGTAAGAGGTTAAAGGCATGTAGACCTATAGTAAATATTTAAGTTTTAATTTTAAAGTTATAATAAATTTAGGTATTAAGCTATAGCTTTCTCTCTTATAATTAATTATATTATAAAAGGTATAATAAGCTAGCTTATAATTATTTTTATTAATAGCTATATATAGCTACTTTATAAAATTATTAGTAAACTTAGCCTCTAGATAATTTATTTCTATTTTTATAGTAAGCTTACTTATAAGCTAGCCTATATCTAAATCCTTATATAATAAATATACTTCCTTTACTTCTTATACTTCTTATGATCCTTTGATATTCTCATGTATTTTAAATAGAGGAAGGGCGTAAGTTTATATATATTTAGCTTTAATTAAATAGTTTAATACTATTTTTTAAAGTTCTCGCAACCCTTTAGCTTTAGAAGGTTAGTAAAGGTAATATCTCTATTAGGAAGATTATTATATGTTGGCCGGAGCCCCTGGCTCCGGACCCCGCGCAAGCATTCCTCTCAGCATTCCATCGAACATTCCTCTCAGGACTCACGAGATACAGCAATTGGAGCAGTAATATTGGATAGCCCCTGTTTCCTTATTTGGTTTAGTCGATCCCTGTGCTTAAATAGTGTCGTTTCCCTAGTTATTCAGAATGTCAGACCTCTCAACTTTTCCACATCCTCCACCTAGATCGACGGCCCGGCTGACATTATATTATATAGAAAGAGCTAGTAGATTTATTTAGTAATCTCCTTTAGTATAGTAAGCTTCTTACCTTAGTCTTATTTAATTTAATATTATTAAGCTTCTCTGCGAGCTTCATCATATTAATAATTATCTTTAGAGAGGTTAAAGAATAAATCCCCTAAGCTTAGTAAATTATTCCTAGGCATTTTACTAGTTAAATATTCGTTCCTATTTAGGAAGGTAGGAGATTAGTTAAAAATATTGAATAATATAGAGTTTATAAGCTTCCACGTCCATTCTAGAATAGGTAATATAATAGTCTAGGCTTCTCTAGCACTAATAATAGCACGATAAATATTAAGGTCTAGCTAATAAAAAATAGATTAAAGGTCATGATCAATTTAAGGTAAAAATGCGGATAGCTTTTTTCAAGAAGGGGGTTATAACCTAATAAAAGTGGCTATAATAGAGAGATAATACATTAAACTATCTATTAATTAAGAGGTAAAGAGAATAACAAACTACTAGAAGGACCTCTTTCCTATAAAGGAAAGGATCGCACGTGAAGGTGCTAAACCCATTTTGGAAGACAAAGGACCGGTCTTCCAACACCTATACAGGAAGGAGCTATTAATCCTTAAAAAGTACTAGAATTAATAAATCTCTAGCAAATAAGTTTTTAAAACACTTTTTTATAGGAAACCTTATAAATAGAGAAAATATATAAACTACTAATAGGATTAATCTTTTACACTATCTATAGATTACTAAGCAGGCTCTATAATAAAGTAAGCAAATAAAACTAAATAAAAATATAGGCAAGATAGAAAAACTATATTTTATTCAACCCTATTATACTATAAAAGTAAAATATCTCTTCCTTCTTTATTGTAAGGCCTTAGAGGATCCCACGTGGTGGTTGACCACAGGCTTACAAGGTCCTAGTGCGCTACTTAATGGGTTCCAGGGGAATCACGATACCTCTCGTGATTCATGTTGGTCTTTTAGTAAGACTTTGGAAGGACACGTGACCTGGCACAGAACCTTCTAGCTGATATACCCCCTTAGTATTAAAGGTATTACCAGATTAGGTAGAAATAAAGCAGGAAATATTAAATATACTTAATATCTTAATAAATTCTTAGTAGAGAGAGTTAACTAGAGCTTTAATAAGCCTATTAGCTAGTATACTATAAAGGTCCTTGGCCTCTCTGAGGTTTGTGAGTAGTGTGAAAGGTAGTAATAAAGGTAGATAGCTAGTTATAATAGCTTATTTTAAGAATAAGGATCTTATAAAAGATTAATACTAAAGGTTAGAATTAATCCCTTATAAGTAGAGGAAGTTCTCTATAGGCTTAGTTTGCCTATAGGCTGACTAAGGGCTATAGGTTATAAGTATCTAAGTAGACCTATAAGGGCCTTATAACTATCCTCCCTTCCTAAGATCTTAGTCCCTTAAGGCTATGTATAATATCTTTATAGAAGGCTAGGTATCCTTAGTATCTATATTATAAGATAGGTAGCTATTAAAAACTATATTATAGTAGTAAATAAAACTATATACAAATAAGAAATATCCTATAATAGGAAAAGATACTCCTAGTCTATTTTAACTATATAGTACACTATCTTAGGGGCTGCTTAATATATATTATATTATAAGTTAGACTACCTAATAGAGTATAAATAGGATTTAAGGCCCTTTTTTAGTATAAAGCTATACTAGAGAGCTTTACCCTAGGGTATTGAGACTTTTATATAAAAAATATATTTTTTTTAAAAAAAAGCAGGGCTAGTTTATATAATATATTTTTTATAAGTAATACCTACTAGTCCTTTTTCTAGTAGACCTATATAATTTTACTTAATATAAAGCCATCGCAAATGTACTTAGGCACTTATAATACATAGTCATTAGTTAGCCCATGGGCTAACAGCCTATAGAGAATTTCCTCTACTTATAAGTGTTTAATTCTAATCTTAAATATTAATCTATTATAAGATCCTTATTCTTAAAATAAGCTATTATAACTAGCTATCTATCTTTATTGCTACCTTTTATACTACTTATAAGCCTTAGAAAGGCCTTAATAAGGATCTTTATAAATTTTAATACTCTATATTATAAGTAGTTTATTAGGAGTAATAATAATTAATATAAAAGTAAGATTATAATAATATAGCTAGAACTCTTATAATAAAATATTTTATAATAACAAACTAGGCGCCTTTAGAATCTAGAATATAATTTATTTCTTTTTAAAAAGAGATAATCTCCTTAATTAATAAAGACTTAAAATCTTTATATCTATCTTTATACGTATTAATCTCAGTAATCTTTAAGATATCTAGCTAATAAAGCTTTTATAAGAATAAGTAGAATAAAATTAGGGGTCCGCTACACACACACCCCTCAGGCTACACACACACCCACCTCCGCTACACGCATACCGTCTAAACCTATTTAGGTAGGCGGTGAAGGCGGCAGACTATGTTTTATTTATTCTAATACTAGATATTTTTAGGCTACTAGAAATTTAAAATAAGCTATAAAATAAAACGATAAATATATCTTTTAATTAAAAATAACGCTATGGTAATGGGATATTTATCATTAAAGTTAAAAGTACATAATAAATATCTAAAAAATTATATCCTTTACATTAGTGGTATTTAAATAGCACTGGACTTGGGTATACTAAATAGCTTTTACTTTTCATACTTTAAATGGTAGATAAATTAATTATAATAGTAGTAATAATATAGTAATATTTGTTATTTAATAATACACCTAATATACTTATATTATTTATATAAAAAATTATTTATATTACCTAGATTTAAGAAAGACCTAGAATATTAATTTAGAATAGTAAAAATACTACTACTAGTATCAAAAATTATGTTTAAATAATTTTGAGTTTATAGATACTATTAACTTATATAATTCTCTATATTAAAGTAATAAAATGGTTCACTATATAGATTTTAAAGTATAATACTATAGAATATCTCTAGTCTTAGAATCAAATAAAAGGGATTTTGCAGTCTTTACCGCCTGCCTAAATAGGCTATAGGGTGTGCGTGTAGCCTGAGGGGTGTGCCTGTAGCGGGCCCCTAAAATTAAAAACCTCATAAATCTTATTATAAAGGAATTATAATATTATGTTAAGGAAATATAACATTTAGAATATATTATAATTCTTTAAAAATAAACTACTATAGTACGTTTTTATAAGTATCTTTATATAAAGTTATTACTTTATACTCTATTTCTAAAGAGTCCTCTAGAGACTTTTATAACTACTAATAAAGAATAAGTAGAGTACTACTATATGTATATATATATATAAATTATTATAAATTTATATAAGATATATTATATACCTTTAGTAATACAAATAATTATAAAAAGAATAACTTATTATATCTTATAATTTTATATCTTAATATACTAAGGGTTATAGAATATAGAGTTATCTATAATCTACTCTCTAATCTAGAATAACCTCTATAAATTCCATAAATAACTAGAAGATCTTATAGACTAATTATATACTATATAAAGTAACGCCCTTTATATATAAAGCCTAGATATTAAAAGTAAGTATACTTATAATAATAATATAAATAGTAGTTAAAATTAGATAAGAACACTAAAATCTTAATATTCTTCTTTTATAAATATTCTTTAAATTATTTCCAGACAATATAAAGTAAAAAGTTTATAAATAATTGAAGTTTAACTATTTTTATAAACCTTATCTCTCTAATTATAAAATTATAACTAAGTATTTTAATACTAACTATAAAACTACTCCTAGCAAAGAGGGATAATAATAACTAAGAAAATAAGAAATATTATAAATTATTTTTATTTTATAGAGATTATAGTAGAGGTTACTTTAATTATAAAAAAGTAAACTAATACTAAATTGATATCTATTATAGTAAGATAATAATAATCTTTTATGAAAATAGTTCTATTATAGGAAACCAGGTTATTATAAGTCTAATTACTTAGACTTAATAAAGAATAATAGTAAGAGCTAGGCTTAATACTTATTAAGATACTTATAATTATAGTAGTTATATTTGTATAACTAATCTTTAGTAATAGAGAGTAGCTTATTATAAAAAGAATTTTCCTTTTTATAAAAATAACCCTACCTAGTAGGGCTATTATAGATTATAAAATATTAATAAATAATAAAAGTAAAGTTAATATAATTCTCTTCTAAAGTAAATAAAATAAAATCTTTTATCTTATTAAATCTTTATATAGCCTATAAATAAAGGATAACTTAAAATAAGGAAGTTATAAAGGTAGTTCTTTAATTCTAAGACTTGTAGAATACCTAAAAGAAGTTTAAGATATTTATAAGTAACCCTTAGAATATTATAATTAAAGATTTATAATCCTAGGATTTATTAAATTAAAGGAAAGTATATCTTTTATAAAGATATTCTAAAAGTAGAAAGTATATCTATTAAGAATTTTTTAAATAATAATAATAAACACTCTAGATAGATATTCTAGATTAGTATAATAAATATTAAAAAAAGTAATTATAAGTAAAGATCTATTAATATAATATTAAAATCTTATATAGTTTTTAAGAAAAGTAAATAAACTCTCTTCTTACTATAAAAAAGTAGACTTAGAGATTAATCCAAAGCTAGATAAAGAGCTTTTATTTAGAGCTCTTTATTATTACTTTCTATAAAAATTAGCTATAGTTTATTAATATAAGTAAATTATACTAATAAAGTAAATAAGATCTTTAAAGTCCTTTATGAATATACCTATCCTATATATACGAAGGATAAGGGAATTTGTATATATATTAACTATTTTAAATTAAATATAATATCTTTTAAGAATTTTTATCCTCTTTTATTAATTAGTAAAATAATTACTTATCTAAATAATATAAAGTCTTCTATATAGCTTAACCTTTATAATACTTAATTATAAGATATATATTATAAAGGGTTATAAGTAGAAAATAGCCTTCTATATAAAATATAGACTATTTAAACACTTAATAGTATTATTTAGGCTTACTAATATACTTATAATATTCTAACTATATATAAACTAGATATTTTATAATCTATTAGATATTAGTATAATAAATTACCTAAATAATATTATTATATTCTTATAAGATATAAAATTATATTAGGGTTATATCGATAAGGTCTTAAAAAGATTATGAGGTAGGCCTTTATTATAAGTAAAGTAAATATATGTTTATAATATAATAGGTTAACTTTCTAGGGTATATTAATTCTAGAGAATTAAGATAGAATTATTATAAGTAATTATTATCTATAACTAAGATTATCTATAATATTCTTATCTTCTTAGGATTTATTAACTAGTATTACTAGTTTATATACTGTTATATAAATATTATTATAGTACTAACAAATCTTTATAAGTCTAAAAATAGGATAGTATAAATTATTAAGAATAAAAAATATAACCCTAAAGGCATATAAAGCTGTAAAAATCTCAAAGAAAAAAGTTATAAAGATAATTTATTTAAACTACTTTATAAAGGATTTATTAATAAGACTAAAGATATCAGATATCTTAGATAGAGAGCTTTATAAAGTCCTTATCTAATTATATCTAGAGAGGATATAAAGCCTAATAGTCTTTTTTTATATCAGCTATCTTAAGTAGAAAGAAATTATATAATCAGTAAGTAAGAGTTACTTATAATTATATAGTCTTTTAAAGAATAAAGATATTATCTATAAAATAATTATTATTACATTAAGATTATTACTAACTATAAAGTACTAAGTATATTTTAGTTATTAATAAAGATATTATTATAAATATAGATTTACTAGTCCTAGTTTCAAATAGGATTTAGATTTAGATTTACTTATCATATAAGCAAGCTAAATCCTATAGATAACCCCTTATAGAGAATTAACTACCTAAGAGAGGGTTTATATAAGAAAAACTAAAATAGTTATATAGAGTAGATTAAGAGTAAGCTACTTATATAATTAGAGTTTATAGATATATAAAAGACACTAAAGATATCTTATAAAATAAATATTATCCATATTATAATAATCTAGGCTTTATAAGAATTTATATATAAACTAGAAGCTAGTAATATTATAATTATAAAAGATTATAAATTTTAGATATTAAGGTCAGAATAGCTTATAATTATAGTTATAGTTATTATAAAGAATCTTCTAGAAATAGAGATTATATATAAAAAGATATAATAGGCTTATAAAAAAGAAAAGCTATTTTAAAATATCTCTTTATAATATTTAACTAAGAGTATCCTTACTCTCCTACTATAAGATAACGTTATAGGGAAGGTTATAGGTATCTTAAATAATTATAAAAGTTATAAGAAGAATCCTAATTAAAGAAAAGTAAGGCTTAACCTTAGATTAAATAAGAATTATAAAATAGTCTTCTTTATTAAGAGAAGCTCTATATTCTAGATTATTATTATAAATAAATATTCTTATAAGGCTATATAATAATCTAATAATAAGTTATTTTTATTAGTACTATCCTTAGATAGAGATTAAATAGTATTTTTAAATAATATTTATATAGGTATATTAATTTGTTATAGAATAATTAGATAGACTATATCCGTCTTATAAAATTTATATATAATAACTTATAATAAGTATTAATAAAGTCCTTAACTCTTTTAGATTCTTTATAAAATAGATTTATAAGTAATTTAATTATACTTGGTCTTTATATAAGAGAAGAGCTATAAAATTAAAAATCATACTATTTATATCTTGAAAATCTACAAAACTATATATAAAAGTATTATAAAGGTCTAAGGATAATAAGCTAAGTAATATAATATAAAATAAAGAAAGAAAATCTTTAAGATTAATAAATATATTTAGATTATTAATAAAAATTAGTTATAAATATACCTAAATGAAAAGCTTAATTAATTATAAGTAGGCCTTTAATAGATAGTTATATAAATAAAAAATATTTATAAAGTAAAATTATCTATAGGACTAAAAGTTTATATTATTTTTTACATTTTAATACTTTATAAGTACTAGGAAATAGAAGATATAAATGTTTATAAATAGTTTAGAATATAATTTGTAAGTAAAAATAATTATAAATATAAAGTTAAGATCTTAGATTTAGTTAAGAATCTTATAAATACTATTATTAAATAACTAGGCTATAAAAAGACTATTAAAGAATTTCTTATAAACTTATAGTATCTATAAGCCTATAAGGAATATCTAATAAATAGAAAACCCCTTAATATTATTAATAAAAAAGAAAAAAAGAAGATAGAAAATAAAACTATTAGAAAAATGAAATATATTTATAATAAATATAGAACTAACATTTTATTATATAAATCTTATACAACTAGCTATGGTAACTATCTTATTTCTTATTATAAAATAGATTATTATTTATAGAAGTAAAAAGACTTATTATAATCCCTTAGATATACTTACTATTATAGAGAGTAATTTATATATTTATAAAAAAATAGTTATTATACCTCTTACTAATCTCTCTAAAAATATATTATATAAAAGCTTAAGATTAACTTAGGTTCTAGTACTCTTTATACTCTTAATTAATAGATAAAAGTTATTCTATATAAGTAATTATAATAGTCTTTCAAAACTAGGTATATATAACTAATTAATTACTCTAGATCTCTATTTTTATATTAAAGAATGGGGTAGAATACTAGTATAAAAATCAATTATCTCATAAGTTAATAGGATCTAATTTCTTATCTAGGAAGATAGGCCTAGGATAATAATAACAATATTTAATAAGTATAGTATAAACTATATTATAAATAATAAAGTTAATAATTATTGTAAATACTAAAGATATCTTCTTATTTTATACCTGCTAGGAAGGACCTATAGAATATAGAATTAAGAAATACTTAGACTATAAGTAGCTAGTACTATCTAGATATTTATTATAATAGATATAAAGTTTCTATAAGAAATAAAGTATCGGGTAGTAGAATAATAAAAGGCTAGATAGGGACTATAATAATAAATATAAATATAAGTATAGGTATAGATATAGAAGTAGGTATAATAATAAAAATAAGAGTAAGAGTAAATATAAATATAACTATAAAGAAAGGCTAAATTAGTCTTATAAGAGAGACTTGTATACTAAGATTAATAACTATAGTTATAAAAGCGAGTTATAAACTCTTATAAAGCTTGTACAAACTCTTGTAAACAGTAGAAAGAATAATATATATCTAAATTCCTCCTATAGGGGACTCTTTCTAATTAGAGAGAGGAAATAGTAAGTCTAATAGTATAAAAGATATAGAAGAGATATATAAAGTAGAGTATAAATAAAGAGTTAGAATAGTTATTTTAAAAAAGATTCATATAAAGGGGGTTAGAAAAGGATATAAAGTAAACTAACAAAGGTATAAAGATAAAGAAAGGGATACTCTTATAAATATAAAAGAAATACTAGATAACTAGAGCTATAAACTACTATTACCTAAAAAGGAATTAATACTAGAATAAGAAAACTATTATAGAAAATAAAAGAGACTAAGATCTATATAAAAATAAAGAAAATAATATAGTTAGAAACCTTTATAAAGATAAAGAAAAGCTTATTATAAAGAAAATAAGTAATTTAGAAAAGAGAAAGAAGAAGTAGTAAAAGAAAGAGATTTCTCTTATTTTTAAACCTAGTAATAGAGCTAGCATAACTTAAAATAAATATATTTATAATACTATTATTACTTATATTAAATAATGTAAGTCTTATTTATAAAGAAAGAAAGGATTTACTCTTTATAAAAGAAATAGATTTTTAAGTAAATAAAAAATACCTTAACTCTTTATAAAATAAAAAAAACTTTATGATAGAGGAGAAGCTGAAAGTCTTATCTAATAAAGAGTATTATAAATTACTAAAAAGAGTATACTTAATAAAAAAAGATAAAGAAAGGAAATTACTATAAAATAATATTAAAAATAGGTAAATTAGAGTTAAAGGGTCCTTATAAAAGAAATTAGACTCTATAAGGTAACCTTCTAATCCTTAATATAAAAGAAGAGAGAGTTTATATTTATAAAAGCTAATACTATATAATAAAAAAAGTAAGTGATAAGTATTATAAAGGTTTAAGATTCATTATAAAGACCCTATAAAAGAACCTCTTAATACTTAATATAAGAGAAGAAAGACTCTATACTTATAAAAACTAATACTATATAATAGAGAAAGTAAATAATAAGTATTATAAAGGTCCTAATACTATAGAATAAGAAAAGAGCCTTATAAAGAGCCTATATATAGCTAATTTTTAAAGAAGCTATTATAAAGAGTTAAAATAGACTAGAAATATCTTTTTCTATTATAAGATTTTTTTTATTTATATATAGTTTTATTATTATTATAATATAATTTTTAATAGCTATTTATTATAATATATATAATATATATATTAAGGATACTTTAGTCATTCATATAGATATTATATATAGCCTTAAGAAATTAAGGCCTTAGGAAGAGAAGGATAGTTATAAAGCCTTATAAATATACTTAAATATTTATAATATATAGTCCTTAGTTAGCCTATAGAATAACTAAGCCTATAGAGAACTTCCTCTACTTATAAGAGATTAATTATAATCTTTAGTATTAATCTGCTATTAGATCCTTATTCTTAAGGTTAAGCTATTATAATAAGCTATCTACTTTTATTACTACCTTTCACACTACTTGTAAACCTTAAAAGGCCTTATTTTATAACTAACTATAGGACCTAGGGTATTACTTTTAAAACCTAAATATTTTTAATTTTTAAGAGCTATTACATAACTAGCTAGTACCCTATTTAGCTATATAGTTTATAGCCTTGTTTTTAGGAATACTAAGGTAGGTTAAAAATTAAAAAGTTAAATATTTTAGCCTATCTACTAGTACTATTTAAATAGGTAAGTAATCTTAGTAACTAAATATTAGCCTTAAAGCTATTTAAGATTTACTACTACCTAGCTTTCTAAAGCCCTTTAGTTATTAATATAATTATTTACTAGGATATAAAGCTTATACTTATTCTCGGCTATATATAGTTTAAAAATAATACCTATAAACTTAGCTATAAAGACTATATTAATATTATTTATTTTTATAAATATTTTATCTTTTTACGGGGGATTTAATATAACTATTATAGTTTAAAAAAGTATTAGGGGTAGTATATTAATTAATAACCTAGCTATGCCTATTAGTATGAAAGGAGTAGTTAAGGAATAGTAATTTAGATAGCTATAGTACAACATAAGAATCTATAATTTTCATGTTTAGTAGGGATGTTCTAGGACTATAAGGCTAAAGGCTAAGTTCTCCTAAGGGTTAATCCTAGCCTATAATAGTACTCCCCTCCTCTATAGGGTAAGTATTTATATAGCTAGTATAGTAATACTATGTTAAGGATAGGAAGCTAGTTATATTATCTATCTCCCTACCCTACTAGGGTTAGGTGGACCATGTTTAAGAGAGAGAGGGAGAGAGAAAGAGAGTAATTAAGGCCTTTTTATAGGCCTTTATAAGCGTTTATTTATCTTATAAATATTTATTTATTCTTAGGTACCATGTTATTACTCTACTAGTTAATTAAGGCTCTTTAAGCACTTAAGCATGACTTTCTATATAGAGATTATTTAATTCCTTTAGTATAAATATAGTATTATAGATAGCTAGCCCGTAACCCTTTATAAGCTGTTTAGAAGGACTAGAAGGACTCGAGGACTACTTTAGAAAGTAGCTTCTTAATAGAAGAAGCTTTCCTATATAGCTATTAAACTATATAAGGCGTACTAAGTACAGAGGAAGAGGTTAAGGCACCCCCTAGCTAGAGAGAGAAGGGAGGAGGGGGGGTTAGGTATAAATATTAATAATTAAATTACTCTAGGACCTCTTTAGGTACTATCCTAGTCGCGTGAAAGCTACTCTAGGTATTCTAAATAGTAAAGACCTTATCACGAGCTTTAGCATAGGCCTGTAGGAAGTTATATTTATTAATATAGTAAAAGCCCAGGCGCATCTTTACTTTAATTAGGCCTCTATAAGCTTGCTTTAATAGCCTAAGATAACTAATATCTAGTAATT
This sequence comes from Aspergillus pseudodeflectus, assembly GCF_044049435.1. NCBI lineage: Eukaryota > Fungi > Ascomycota > Eurotiomycetes > Eurotiales > Aspergillaceae > Aspergillus > Aspergillus pseudodeflectus. The sequence continues at coordinate 17,314 of NW_027263835.1, read as the reverse complement.
AAAGTAGGTGTGATGAATAGATAAGTGTATAGATATAGATAATCTTATTATCTCTATAGATCTTATTAAATTTAGGGGTTAAATAACTCATGTGACTATCTAAAATAAGTAGTTAATAACTTTTAGTTATACGCCTAGTTATATAAGGAATAAAGTACTTCTAAAGCTACTAGAGAGTTATCTAATTAGTAGTCTATCTATTTACGCTTAATTTAATCCTCTAGTTACCTAGGAGGCCTAGTTCTTTAAACTATCCTTTAATATAGACCTTTCCTATAAAGATTATAATTAGTAGAATAATATATCCCTCTAATCTAATATATTTAATTATGATAACCTATTCGCGCTAGCCTAACTAAATAAGATAAGGCTTCCTAAGTACCTTGACCCTTATAATAACATATAAGGTTAGAATTAGGCCTATAGTAAAGCTAGTTTTATTAAAGTTATAGATATCTTTATATTATATATTATTCTCCTTTTATAAGGCCTCTAAAGTCTTAAATTACTACTTTACAGCCTTAGGATCCTTATAGAGATCGCTAATAGTTATACATGTAAATTAACTTTTAATACTTTTATAATACTTAATAAAGCTAGTAACCTAGTTCTACCTAAGTAGCTTAGGGGGCGTTATTAAATTAACTTAGAGAAGAAGATATACTATTTACTATATATATATAAGACCCTAGGAGTAACTCCTTATTGATCTCTAGATAATATCTATTTAACTAATACCTCTTCTAAGTTTTAGAGAGTTGGAATGAGTAGTTATAATATTCTACTTAAAATTCATGTCCATTGATGCGACTGTGGAGTGTTATATAGGGTATATTAAAGACTTTTATTACTTAATAAATACTTAGAATTTCGTAATTTTTTTAAAGCTTATATTATAAGTTAAATCCTCCCCTCTTACTTAGCTAAACTTTAACGAGATTAACACGGTTTTCGTGGCATGGTTAGTAGTTAAATAATTACGCGTTAAACGAGCGATGATTTTTAGGTAATTAGACTAACTATGAACTACGTTAATCCCTATAAGCTTAATAAGTTAATAATAGCCTAGGCTATGGCTTTAGTAGTAATAAGAATTTCTCTATTAGATAAGGAACCACGCCCTTAATAAGATAGTCTATAATAATAAATAGATTTATATAGCCCTTTCTCTTAAGTAGACTAGTAATAAAGTCTATACTAATATCTTACTAGGGGTAATCAGGTATAGATAAGGATTTAAGGAGTTTTTTTCCTACTTATACTAAGCCTTAACTCTCTTATAAGTATTATAGTTTTTTATAATATTACCTTATATCTTAGGCTATATTTAGCTAGAAGTACTTATAGCTTAAGATATATCTACTCATATTTAGGGTGCCTAGTTACAGGGGATGTATATATAGTCAAGATAAGATTAGTATATAGTAATTTATAGTCTAGTACGTAGTATTATTTCTAGTACGTTAGATATCCTTTATTATCTATAGTATACTCTATAAGACTTAATTTAAGCTCTAGCGTAAATAGGAATTATTAAAGATCTTATTCTAGAACTTTAATTATACCTAGGTACTAGGGGTTATTTTTCTTTACTTCTATCTATATTATAGGCTCTATTATAATAAGGATAGTTTTAAAGTTTATAGGCACTAGGGCTAGTCTAGTTATAAGTAATAATAATTCTCTATAATTTAATTTATATTAAAGTAGTTAGAAGGTTTATAATATGATTTACTTATCCTAGTTTATAAGCATGTCCTAGTGTTATTAAGATAGTATATTTATATAGCTATTCTTAGAGCCTTTCTAGGAGGTAAAAAAAGTTAAATTTACTAAGAAAGAGGCTCTAGTATATATATTATTTAGTAAGCTTATAACAAAAGTAGAAATACTCTAGGTTCTTATAATTAATTATAACTTTAAATTATTAAGTAGAGTATAGTTCTTTATCCTATACTTCTATATATTAGATTACAAGGAGTTCCTAATTATAGATTTTATAGTTGTATACTACTAGTAATAGCTTCTTTAAGAAGTATATATAAGTATATATAAGCCTATCCTTATAGTATTAGTAAAGATATCTACTAATATTATACCCTAATAAGTCTATTTCCATAGTAGTATATAGGTCTAGGTTAAGTACTATACGTACTAGTCCTATTATAAAGAAGTCTTTAAGGTATTAAAAGGACTTCTAGTACTCTTTTATCTACTAGAATTTAATATCTTTCCTTATTAGATTATATAGTAGTCTTAGGATGCCTAAGAAGTCAGATATAAATTCTTAGTAGAAGTTTATAAAGCTAATAAATTATTACGGGCTAAGTATAAAGGTGACGCGCTAGAGTCACGTCCATCTTCTAAATCTACTAAAAGACTATATGAATCGCGAGATACCTCGCGATTCCCCTAGAACCCATTAAGTAGCGCACTAGGACCTTATAAGCCTAAGATCAACTATCATGTGGGATCTTCCAAGGCCTTATAATAAATTTACTAAGGGAATATACATCTTTAGGTATCTTATAGAAAATATAGAATAATAAATCCTCTCCTAGTAACTTTTATAGGGGGGATAAGTAATACATAAAAACCTTATAGCTTAACTAGATAAAGTATATCTTAATTAGAACTAAAAATAAATACTCTTAACTAGATTAATATTATAAGGTAGGGTAGGAAGACTATTAATAAGTTTATTAATTAATTTAATAAATAGCTAGCCCTTATAAGAGCTACATATTAAGATAAAGATTAGAAGAAAACTATCCTATATAAAAATATAAATATAAATATTATATAAGACGTTATAGGAGCTATATATTAAGATAAAGATTAGAAGAAAACTATCCTATATAAAAATATTAATATAAATATTATATAAGACGTTATAGGAGCTATATATTAAGATAAAGATTAGAAGAAAACTATCCTATATAAAAATATTAATATAGATATTATATAAGACCTTATCGGCCTGTATCTACTATATAAATATACTACCTTCTACTCCCTCCTATATTAAATTAAGTATAACCTCTAATAGATTAACTACTATATATAACTAGATCTATATAGATTAATAGCTTACTGTAACCTCTATCACGCCTATATAACTAATAAAGAGCTAATATAATTAAAAACACGTGATATAGGTTAATATAATAGAGATATAATATAAAAGGAATAAAAGACTCTATCTATACTATAATAAAGTAGGATATATAATTTATAAATATAATATATACCCTACCCGAGGGCCTATAAATACCTATCTAATAGTTATAGTTATAACCTTAAGTATAATAACATATTACTAGAGGAAGAGGAAGAGGAAAAAGTATAGTCTCTATATAAAATTATAAATATAAGTATTTAAGTAGGATAGTTTATCTAAATTAGAAAACTTTTAAAAAGTATATATACTCTTACTCTCTTATCTTAAATACTATTATTAACTAAATTATTAATATACTAGCTATAGTTAATACTAGCTACTAATTATATAAAATTATAAACTTAAAAGTTTAATAAGAAATATAACCTTTATATATTTATAATTAACCCTATCCCCATATATAGGATTAGAGAAGGGAAAGAAATAGGATATACTAAATAGTATATATATTAGATTATATATTAGACTATATATTAGACTATATATTAGAATATAACCTTATTCTAGGCCGACTATAGGTAAATTACTATAAAGGACAAATTAATCTGTTAAGGAAATATATATATCTATACTATAAAAACTTAAGTATATATATTTATAACTTATACCCTTTTTACCTTACTAAGATCCTTATAGCTATATTTAGTGCCTGGGTTTACTAGAAATAAAGATACTAAGATCCTATAATCTAAATCTTTATAGTTATTATAAAGGATATTAAGAAAGCTCTATAAAAAAGAAGAAAAAACTAGACCTAAGAGAGATATTATTAAAGAAGTATTTAGGATTTTCTCTTATTATTTTAGTCTAAAAATATAAGCTAACTCTCTTTATATATAAAATATAGAATTAACTATTAAATTAATCTAATTCCAGAGTAGAATGGAAAGACCCCTAATATCCTAGAAGAACTACTATAATATATTAAAAGAAGAACTTATAGTCTTATAAAAGGAACTTAGTAAGCTTTTAAATAAAGGTTTTATCTAAGTTATTAACTTATCTATAGCTACTATAGTACTATTTATATAAAAATATAGAGAAGGGCTTTATTTCTATATTAACTACTATATACTAAATACTATTATAAAGAAGAACTAATATCCTCTTCTCTTAATCTATAAGATACTAAATAGTATTAGAAAGGCTAAGTAGTTTATAAAACTAGATATATTTATAGTCTTCTATAAGATTTATATTACTAAGAGATAGAAGTAGCTTATAGCCTTCTATATATAATATAGCCTGTATAAGTAGTTAGTTATACTATTTAGACTTATAAACATCCCTAGTACCTTCTAGGAATATATAAACAAGGCTCTATATAAATACCTTAATTAATTTTACTTTATATATCTTAATAGTATTCTTATATATACTAATAGTTTACTAAAGTTATACTAATAGCATATTTAATAGGTACTTAAAAGTATTAAACTACTAGATTATATCTTAATATTAGTATAAGTTTAGCTATACCTTTACTAAATACCTGACGCCTATTATCTAAGTAAGAGAAGGTATATTAATAGATCCTATGGTATATATAAGTAGTATAGGTACTTCCCTTATTCTTTTTAGACCACCTTTTAACTATAGTAAAACTATAATTACTTATAAATATTTATAAGTCACAATTAGCTTCCTAGCTTAGATACTATTAGTTAGTAGAGGGGGAATATTATCAAGTTTTATAAGAATCTTAATAGCTTTATAGTTAGAAATCTCTAATTTAGGACCTAGTAGCTTATTAGAGTTAAAGGTCTCTAAGAGCTATTAAAGTTAAAATTAAAACTATTGCTAGTATAGAAATTTATTAATAGCTAGAATATGATTAAAAGAAATATCTATATTAATAATAATCCTAGTAGTGATAGTAGGGTTAGTATTATATTATAATAAAATATATAATTATTTTAGTAGGGGAACTGTAAAGAAAATTTAAAGTAATAAGAGTTCCTACTAGCTACAAAACTACTTGAGGAATTGTCCCAGCTAGCTCCTATAGCTATACTAAAAAGGGGTTAGGGGTGGTCATTTTAACCAAATAAGCAGGCATTTTAGTAGGTTCCTATTTTTATTTAAAATAGTTTATATAATTTTTCCTAAGATTTAAATATATCTATTTAAATTAGCTAACTAGATAGGGTAATAATATTTTTATTTTCTTAAAATTTATAAACTAGTAATACCAGTTTATATACTTCTATATAAATATTATTATGATATTTATAGATCTCCTTTACAAGCCTAAAAATAGGCTAGTATAAAGTATTAAAAATAAGAGAAATATTATAACTTTAGGGTCGTATAAAGCTATAAAAATCCTAAGGAAGAAGTTTATAGAAATAATATATTTAAATTACTTTAAAAAAGATTTACTAGCTAGACTAGAGATAGATATTTTAAATAAAAAAACTTTATCAAGGCCTTACCTAGTTATATCTAGATAAGATATAGAATTTAGTAGTCTTTTTTCTTATGAAAGTTATCTTAACTAGAGAAAAATTATATAATAAAAATTACTTATAATTATATAATTTTTTTAAGAAAAATTCTATAAAAACAATTTCTATAAAATTAAGATTATTACTAACTATAAAGTATTATGTATATTTTAGTTAATAATAAAGATATTATTATAAATACAGATTTACTAATTCTAGTTTAGAGTAAATTTTAGGTTTTAAATTACTTATTATATAAATAAATTAAATCCTACAGATAACCTCATAGAGGGAATTAACTACTTAATAAAGAATTATTATAAGAAAACTAAGACAATTATATAAAGTAAGCTAAGAGTAAGCTACTTATATAATTAGAGTTTATAAATATATGAGACCCTAGGGGTATTATTCTTTTATAAAATAGATACTATCTATATTATAATAGTTTAGGTTTCATAGAGATTTATATATATACTAGAAACTAGTAATATTCTAATTATAAAATATTATAAATTTTAAATATTAAAGTTAGAATAGTTTATAACTATAATTTTAATTACTATAAAAACCCTTCTAAGATAAAGATTTTATATAAAGAAGTATAATAGGCTTATAAAAAAAGGGTTATTTTAAAATAATTCTTTATATTTAGTTAAGAGTATTCCTACTCTCCTATTATAAGATAATCTTATAAGGAAGCTTATAGAGGTACCTTATCTAATTATAAAAGTTATAAAAAGGACCCTAACTAACAAAAGAGTAACCTCTAACCTAAAATTAAATAAGGATTATAAAATAAGCTATACAATAATCTAATAATAAATTACTTTACAGAGGAATAAATCTATAAGCTAGTCTTATAAAGGTTCTTTTAGCTCGATATATAAGGCTTTATAGTAAACTATTATAAGACTTATAGTACTTACTAGGGCTTATATATTATGTATAGTAAATAATAAGGCTTACTTTAATCTCTATCTATCCTTTATAAGCTATAGAAATAGATTAATATAAACTTTATTATTAATCTACCTATAAGTATTAAATTTAAGGATTTAAATAGCCTATGAGGTATATAATACTATTCTTATTATACTTTATCCCTCTTATAAGGTCTATACATAATAATATATAATAAATATTAATAAAGTCTTTACTAGTTTAGATCTTTTATAGAATAGATTTGTAAGTAATTATACTTAATCTTTATATAAAAGAAAAAGTAAATTATAAAGTTAAAGCCTATACTATCTATATCTAGAAAATCTATAAAAATATAAAAGTATTATAAAGGCCTAAGAATAATAGGCTAAGTAATATAATATGAAGTAAAAAAAGAAGATCTTTAAAATTAATAAATATATTTAGATTATTAATAATAACTACTTATAAATATACTTAAATAAAACTTTATTTAATTATATATAGGGCCTTAGTAGATAATTAAATATATAAATAAAAATATCTATAGAGTTATCTGTAGAACTAAAATTTTATAATTTTTTTTATATTTTAATATTTTATAAGTATTAGAAAATAGAGGATATAAATATTTATAAATAATTTAGAGTATAATTTATAAGAATAATTATAAATATAGAATTAAGAAGATTCTAGGTCTAGTAGAGAACTCTATAAATACTATTATTAAATAGCTAGGTTATAAGGATACTACTAAAGAATCTTTTATAAACCCATAATATCTATAAGTCTATAAGGCATATCTTAGAAATAGAAAAAATCCTAGTATTATTAATAAAAAAGAAAAAAAGATAGAAAAATAAAACATAAAAAAATAATATTTATAAGAATTATAAGATTAAGATTCTACTATCTATAATAGGTCTTATATAACTAGTTATAATAACTATTTTATTTTCCTATTATAAAATAAACTACTACTTATAGAAGTAAAAAGACATTATAATCTCTTAAACATACTACTATAGAGAGTAGTTTATATACTTATAAGATAGATAGTTATTATATCTCTTATCAATCCTTCTAGTGATATCAATATTATATAAAAGCCTAAGATTAATCTAGGTTCTAGTATTCTTTATACTCTTAACTAGTAGATAGAAGTTATTTTATATAAGTGATTAAAAGGCCCTATTATACCTAGGTATATATCTAGTTCTTAATTATTACAAGTACTAGAGATACTCTCTATTCTATACCTGAAGTACCTATAGGATATAGAAAGGATTAAGGAATATTTAAGCTCTAAGTAGTTAGTATTATCTAGCCTAGATATTTACTATAGTAGCTATAAAGTTTCTATAAAAGTAGAGTAAGAGGGTAGTAGAACTATAGGGGGCTAGGTAGGGGCTATAGTAGTAGGTATAGGAGTAGGTATAGTAGTAAAGGCAGGAGTAGGTATAGGTATAGATATAGAGAAAGGCTAAATTACTCCTATAAGAGGGGCCTATATACTAATATTAGTAACTATAGTTATAAAGAAGAGTTATAAACTCTTATAAAAGCCTATATAAGCTCTTATAAAGAGTACAAAGGGTAATATATATCTAAATTCCCTCTATAAGAGACTTCTTCTAATTAAAGAGGGGAGATAGTAAGTATAATAGTATAAAAAGTATAAAAAAGAAGGCTAAAAGTAGAGTATGAATAAAAATTTAAGTAATTATTTTAAAAAGGTTCTTATAAAGGGGGTTAGAAAAGAATTCTAATAAAATAAGCTAAGAAAGATATAGTAAAAAAAACTAATGTTATAAATATTAACTCTTATAAATACTAATTCCTATAAATATAGAAACAAATTATAGATAATTAGAGCTATAAAGAGCTATTACCTAAAAAGGAATTAATTCTAGAATAACAAAACTATTATAGAATAATAGAAGAAACTAAGATCTATATAAAAATATAAAAAAGAATATACTTAAGAATATAAAAGAAAATTATTACTAAGAAAGCTAAGTAATCTAGGGAAGAAAAAAGGAAAATTAAAAAAAGAAGATTTCTTTTATTCTTAAATCTAGTAATAGAGCTAGTATAAACGAAAGTAAATATATTTATAGTAATATTATTATTTATAAGAAATAATACAAGGTCTACTTATAAAGAAAAAAAGAATTTATTTTTTATAAATAGCTTCTCTAGAAAGAAAAGCTAGCCTAATCTATTATAAAATATAAGACTTTATAATAGTAAAAGCCTTATAAAGAAGTCTTATAAATAATTAAAGATATAATACTTTATAATAAAAGAAGCTAGGAGGAAAGGCTTATTATAAAGTAATCTAGGAAATAAGTAAGTAATACCTAAAAGGATTTTTATTAAAAGAATTAAGCCCTATAAGAGTATATCCTAATACTTAATATAAGCGAAGGGAGACTTTATACTTATAAAAGCTAATATTATAAAATAGAGAATATAAGTAGTTAAGTATTATAAAGATCTTAATATTATAGGATAAAGAAATATTATAGGATAAAGAAAAGATCTTATAAAGAGCGTATATATGATTATTTCCTAGAGAAGCTATTATAAAGAGACTTATAAGATAGATTAGAATTATCTTTTCTTATTATAAGGTTTTTTTATCTATATCTAGATTTATTTATTATTATAATATAGTTTTTAATAGCTACCTACTATATTATATATAATAAGAATAATTTAGTCTTCTATAACGATATTATATATAGTCTTAAGGGACTAAGGCCTAGAAAAGAGAAAAGTAGTTATAAAACTCTTATAAATATACTTAGATATTTATAACCTAGTCCTTAGTTAGCCCATGGGCTAAGTAAGTATATAGAGAACTTTATTTATAAAGAGTTAATTTTAACCTTTAGTATTAATCTACTACTTAATCCTTATTCTTAGAAGGAGTCTATTATAATAAGCTATTTACTATTATAACTACCTCACACTACTTGCAAACCTCATAAAGGCCAAGGACCTTTATAAAAGGCTATAATATATTTAATATATTTATTAGCATTTTATTAATATAGTACTACAATATTACTAGCCTATTAATTAGTCTAAATAGTAGGGCTCTATATTTATAGGTTTTATATTTTAAGTAAAATATAATAAGATTTTTAAAATCTAGGTATATATATACCTAGTAAAGTTTTTACTAAATATTTAACTTTATAAAAATTTTAGTCTATAATATCTATTTAAGTATTTTATTAATGAAAAATAAGTAGTATTTATTTTTTATAGTAATATTTAGCTTACAATAATTTATATAAAATCTATAGGCTACCCCTAGGCTTCTTTACTATTACAATAAAAAAGGTAAAGGGTAAATTATAGGCCTTAATAAAGCCCTTATTTAAGTTATTTAAAATATACTAATAAGCTACTTCTAGCTTTTTAATTAGTAAATAATATAAAAAACTATAACTAATAATTTTCTAAGCTTAATCTAGTAGTTATTTAACTAAAATAATAATATTTAATTAAAATTTTACTTAAAGAACATATCCCAAAGATTATAATATTTTTTAGTAGTTTTTTTTTTTAAAAAAAAAGGTTAAGTTTTTTTATTTAACTAACTAGTATACCTATTTTTATCTTTTTATTTTTTTATTTTTTTATTAACGTTATATAAAATAATAAATACTATTCTTTAAACCAATTTAGTAAAATATTAATACTTTAACTATAGCTATATTTTAGGAACCTTATATAGCGATACTAGTGATGAAAATTTAACATAGGTTCTGGGCATATCAAACCTTTAAAGCTTCCTTTAAAGTGTTTGACAGTGTGACCTAATGGTCTAGTTTACCTTTTGCACGTGACCCAGAGGTGCAGGTAACACTATACTAATTATTACTACCTTTTTAAATAGTTTAGGCTTTAGCTTTAGCTTTTTTAGTACTATTACCTTTTTTAGCTTATTTAAAGGCTTTAAGTAATTAATATTTTTATCTATATTTAAATAGAGTAGTAATAGTAGCTTTAAACTTTTATTTTTTAAGCTATATTTACATAAATAATTTTAATTTACTTTTAGGTAATCTAGGGCCCTAAAAATAGTAATCTTTTTTATTTTAGTATCAAAATTTATAGCTAGATAATTCCCTTTTTATAATAATTGATTAAATTATTGTTTTTTATATATTTTAGTACTTCTAGGATTATATCATACTGTTGAAAATAACTTATTTTATTATTTACTATTAATAATTATATTCAAAATAATTTAATAATATTTTTATCATTAAAGCTAGTAAGCTAAAAGTTTTTTGATATTTTCTTTTAAAAAATACTAATTTTTTTTAATATATAATAGGTAAGCTTTTAATTTAAATAAAAATATTTATTTTTAAATTAATTGTTTTTAAGCTTATAATAAAACTATTAATAATATATATATATAAATAAATTTTTTAGGTTTTTAATAGCTTTTATAAGTCTAATATATAAGTTAATTTTACCTTTATTTAGGTAGAGACTTTCTAGACCATATTTTTTCAATTATTATTAACCATTTTTACTATTATTTTTATTTTTAGTATTTAAAGAAGCTTTATTTAAAATAACTTAAACTTTTAAATAAAATAACTTATATTAATATAACCAGATTTATTATAGTAGTAGTAAAGTTCTTTATATATTATTAAAAAATATTTTTTATAATATATGGGCTAGATAAAGTACTAGTTAATCTACTAAAAGGTTTAAAGTTACTTTTATTATTTATACTAGTAGTATTTTCATTTTTTTATTATAATATTTTATAGTTATATTTTATATTTTAAGCTATTAAGTTTATTAGTAACCTTATAATAGTAGTTAAGAAGCTAGTTATAAAAGTATTATTATTATTAAAATATACTATAATTATAAATCTAAGTTATTTAGGCTATCATAAAAGTTTTTTATATTTATTTTTATTATATTAGCTATTTTATATAAAAATACTAAATTCTATAATATATTTTTAAAGGTAAATATAACTTTTTAAACTAAAAATTTAAAGTTTTTCATAAGCTTTATATTTTTTATTAAAATTTATAAAAACTATTTGTATATAGCTATATATATATAAAGGTCCTTGGCCGTTCTGAGGTTTGTAAGTAGTGTGAAAGGTAGTAATAAAGGTAGATAGATAGCTTATTATAATAGCTTAACCTTAAGAATAAGGATCTAATAGTAGATTAATACTAAAGATTAAAATTAACCCCTTATAAGTTATGGAAGTTCTCTATAGGCTTAGTCAGCCCACTAGCTAACTAAGGGCTATAGGTTGCAAGTGTATAAGTATATTCGCGAGGGCCTTACAATATATTACTTATTATAAAATAGGTTTTTTTTTAAAAGAATTAAATAAGCTAATATATACTTCTATACCTTACTTTTAAACTGAATTAATATATATAATTTTCTGATTTTAAATGGGGTATTAGTTATAATTAATTTGAAGATTTTTTTATATTATATTATACTAGACTTTAAAGGTTATTTTTATTACTTAATTCTTTGAAAAATCAAAGTACTTTTTAATTTACTACATAGGCTAGTAAGTTTTATAAAATTTTTATTAATAATAAGCTAAATAATTTAAAAAATAAATTACTAGTTTTTTTATTATAATCTTTTTATAATAGTATCATTATTTACAGTAATAAGCTTATTTACTTGAATAATAAGGGTATCATAATTTTTAGTTGTTTTATTAAATTATTTTTAGAATTAAATATTTTATTATTATACCTTTTTATATATAGCTTCTTAGTTTATTAGGTTCTAGTAATCTTTTAGTTTAAATATTTTTAAGTATTATAAATTACTTAAATAATCTCTAGTTTATTAGTAACTTATAAATAATTTTTTTAATAAACTAGGTCCACTAGTTTTTATAATATAAATTCTTTAGTAGTAAATAAAAAGCAGGTATATTAATTTAAAGTTTATTATAGATCCTTTTTTAGGTAATAATAGAATATACTATACTAGCTTATAGGGTTTATAGTATCAATTATATTTATTAGTTAGTTTAACTAGTTAGAAGTATTAAAAGTTATATAAAAGTATTTTAAACCCAACTTGAGCTAAACAGGTTAGTAAAAACTGATTTTTTAACTAATTAATTAGAAAAAATAAAATAAAAAGCATAGAATATTTATAATTTATATTATAATTATATTTCTAAGCTATAAGGCAAAGTTATAGGCAAGAATTAATTAAATTCTAAATATAAAAAAGAAATAAAACTAATTATAGTAATTAATAAAATATTTATATATAGTGCTTAGTCAGCCACCCACGGTTACTTGCCTGATTGCTAAGGCAATTAATTGGTCGAGCATTGATGCAACAGCTGTCACATTAGGTAAAAATTAAATTAAATTTTAAATATAAGAAAAGAAGTTTTATTTATATAAAAGAATTAGAGTTTTAGATTATATAGTACTAAGTAGGCCTTGGTAGTGTGGCCTTAGTGCCTTAGGCACTAAGGAACTTTGCAATGCACTGTCTTAGGCTTCATGCCATGACACTAAGTGTAAGGCCTTGGAAGATCCCATGTGGTGGTTGATCTCAGGCTTACAAGGCCCTGTGCGCTACTTAAGGGGCTCTAGGGGAATCATAAGGTATCTTATGATTTATATTAGTCTTTTAGTAAGACTTTAGAAGGACACGTAACCTAGTATAAAACCTTTATAATTAAATGATAAGATATAGTTACCTAGTCTAGTTAGTATATTATATATAGAGGTCCTAGGTTTAATCCTACCTATAGGAGTAGGATATAATATCTAGAGTTTAGCCCCTATAACTCTAGTAGATAACTAACCTATTATAAATATATAGCTAATAAATTATTATATAACTAGGTCTATAAAATATATAATAGCTAATATAGCTAAAGTTTTTAAGTATACTTAACCCTAGTAATAGTTTAATGGCCTATCTTAAGATATTATAGTTACTATATGTTATGAGCCTACCCAAGGGCGGTGCAAGACGGCAGAACTGCCCCAGGGCGGGGGAGTTCTGCCCTAGGGAGGGATGGTCTCGCCCCAGGTCAACAGAGGCAGGCCGCAGGGTAATAAAGGGATGCCTCAGGGCAAGACATGAATGATGGGCCCAGGGCATGGAAGCGCGGACCCGAGATCATGGTCATACTCTAACCATTGTATAGTTAAGCTTACTAACAAGCGCCTACAAACACCAGGCAACTAGCAGCCATAGACCAAGGGCCTTCATGGACTACGAGCTAATCTAGATCATAATCTAGAGATAATAAACCTAGACTAACTAGAAACCTAGGATATAAAACCTACAAGGACTATAAACTATAGCCTAAGAAAAATAAAGTTCTAATAAAGTATAATTCTAAATTACTAATTATATACTAAAAGAAGCCATACCCTAGCTCCATGCTAAGGTCACGTGTGTATACCATTAAAGGGACCATTAGATGGTAGGAAGATAGTAGGAGTCATAATAATGGCCCATTAGATATACCAACCCGTATACTATCTAATAGTAGGAGGATGGTAGGAAGTAAAGGATATATAAGGACACTTATTACCTACCTATATTTAGTCTTACTTATTCTTTATAATTAGGGACCTACTAAAATGACCGCCCATTTGGTCAAAATGACCGCCCCTAAACCCTTTTCGGCATAGCTGCGGGAGCCAGTCAGGTCTATTCCTAAAGTAGTTTAGTAGCCAGCGGGAACTCTCACCACTTTAAATTTTCTTCGTAGTTCCCCCACCAAAATAATTACGTATCTTATCGCGTCGCGATATAACACTAACCTCACCACCACCACTACCAGGATTATCATTAATATGGACGTTTCTTCTAATAATATCCTAGCTATTGATAATTTCTATGCTGATGATAGCTCTACCTTTGACTCTAACGAGCCTATAGGTCCTAAATTAGAGATTTCTAACTCTAAAGCTATTAAGATCCCCGCGGAACTTAATGATATTCCCCCTCCACTAACTAACGGTCAGTATCCAAGCTAGGAAGCTACTCACGACTTTATATAAGCATTTACAAGCAATCATGGCTTTGCTATAGTTAAAAGGCGGTCCTAAAAGAATAAAAAGGGCACCCATACTACTTACGTGCACCTAGAATGTGACTGGGGTCGAATCCCTGATTCTATAGTGCAATCTACAGCGGATGAAGAAGGGGCAGAGTACCAGGGCCATTCTTAACGCATTAGCTATTAATTTAAAGTCATTTTAACCTTCGTTGAAGCCTTTAGATGGTGGATAATCCGCCTTTCTAATAGCCGACATAATCATGGATCTTCATTAGGTTTAAATTACTTATTCATTACTAGAAACTCTACTAATAGCTCTATTTCTTCCTCTATAGGCACCTCAGGTTATCCTACTCACCGTTGTGACTACCTAGCTCGCCATATCAATGAGATTAAGCGCTATATTAAGCAGGCAGCCTTACCACGTCATATTCTTACTACTCTACGATCTGATAACCCTAATTGCCCGTTGAGAGTTCGGGATATCTATAACTACCACTTAAAAATTGATAAGGAGTTCCTATAAGGACGTACACTAACCTAGGCGCTGCTTGCTTACATCCCAGAGGAAGGAGACTGGATTATTTAATACAACGTGGATACTAAGGGCT
Source organism: Aspergillus pseudodeflectus (assembly GCF_044049435.1). Taxonomy (NCBI): domain Eukaryota; kingdom Fungi; phylum Ascomycota; class Eurotiomycetes; order Eurotiales; family Aspergillaceae; genus Aspergillus; species Aspergillus pseudodeflectus. The sequence continues at coordinate 2,077 of NW_027263835.1, read as the reverse complement.
AGGTAAGTATAATTTTTATAACCTATAAGACTAGCATCTCCTTCCTAAAGCAGAATCCTCACATGCTTAAGCTCAACTGCATATATAAGATAAATAGGTTCAAGATACCACTTCTATATATTATTAGGGTTACTATAATAAATAACTCCTTCTATACTACCTTTAGCTTCATGCATGATAAAAAAGAAGCTTTATATTCCTTTATTCTCTCCTATTTAAAAGCGCTTTATATAGAACTTAGTCTTAAAGCCCTATTAGCTATCATGACTAATAAGGAGAAAGCTTTAATCTACTTAATTACCCTCCACTTCCCCACCTCATCGCGACTCTTATATATCTAGCATATTAACAAATGCATCCTCACGCGCGTGAAGAAGGTAATCATATAATACCTCGCCCTAACTCCTAATAATCTAGAATACAACAATAAAATTAATAATACTTAGAAGATAATACTAGGTAAGTAGTACCAGGTTATCTAGGCTTGTACAGAAGCTTCATTCCGCTATAAGTGGCACTACTTTAAGGATATCTACAAGCAGCTAGTTTTCATGTCGCTAATTAACTATATAGAGACAGAGTGGGTATTTTCTGAAGCTATAGAACACTTCCTACATACATATACACGTTAATTCATTCATTTTGGCCAGCTTATAACCTCTCACTTGGAAGGAGCTTACTATTAGCTTAAGCGCGAGCTAGAGACCTCACAGGGAGACCTTCTTTATATTATAAGGTTAATTGAACGTACGCTAACCTATACACACGTGGAGATCAAGTAGGATATTATTAAGGACACTTTATAGCTTCCTAAAATAGTTAATATCCCCCTCCTCACTAACGTGAAAGGCAAGATCTCATATCACGCGCTCAAGAAGGTCCTAGGCATCTTTAAAGCCTACCTACCTAAGAATACTAGCTATTAAAAGAAGCCTATCCTAGGGACTTACTTAACCACTAACTATATAGTAATCTCACTAGGATTACCCTATATTTATGATATTAAGCGCAAATATGACCTCTAGTAGTTACTTATCCTAGGAGACTTCCACCCCTAATAGCACCTAGATATAACCAGCGCGGTGCCTGTACCTAAAGTAATTAACCCCCACCTGCTTGTATTAGATCCTATAGTTGTATAGGGATGTGGAAGGCCTCGCGGCGCAGCTAATCATTGAGAACCTTCAACCTTTAAGCGAACTGAACAGCTTCTTGGTAGTCAACGTGGTCGGGAACAGGTTATGCGCGAAGCAAGGGAGGAATCAGATTATTTAGTAGCAGAATTATAAGATATGCCCTTTATTTCACTAGATTAATCACCTATATTATACTATTCTACTATAGGAAGGAGCTACTAGTTTGTTTAGAGTACAGAAATCAATAAATTATATGTATTAGCTTCGTCAAGTAATCAATTAATTATTTATTTATTTTTAGTGAGGTGGTGGTGAGCTCCATGGAGTGATTCTGCCTGGCTGCTAAACTACTTTAGGAATAGACCCGACTGGCTCCCGCAGCTATGCCGAAAAGGGTTTAGGGGCGGTCATTTTGACCAAATGGGCGGTCATTTTAGTAGGTCCCTATAATTAATACTATTAATATTCTAAGTACTACCTTTAGATCATTCTAATTTAAGACTCTTATAATAATACTTTATCTAGTACTTCTTAATAGGCTTTATTATATGTGGTGAAGGCTAGCCTTACTTTATTCTACCTTAGCTAAACCCAACCGTGACTAGTCTTCTGTCAGATAAGTCCTGCCAATCCTGCTTAGGCCTGGAAGGGCTTAAGGTATTCTGATATCGATAGAGAAGACTGCTTCTTAACGAACTAAGAAGGTAACTGGGTTTCTGAAAGGTAGGGTAGCTTTGATTCCGAAAGTAACAGACAGTAGCTAGAACTAATTACAAGTGTTAACGAGTGTGCTTAAATACTAAGTTCCATCATATCCTGACTATGCTCGGCTCGTAGCCTGGCTATGATCCGGTCATGTCCTGGGTATGCCCCATCGTAGTCAGTCTATGCTCCTCATAGCCTGCCTATGATCGTAACCCTAATCCGGCCTAGCATCATAG